>NC_060286.1:8192939-8249614 GCF_021613505.1 Equus quagga
AGGGCGAGAGACAAAGAGGACTACTCACGGCGCCATCTTGGCTCTTCCTCGAGAGGCCTGTGTTTTTAAAAAAGCTTTTCAAGTAATTTTTAGGTCCCATAAGATTAAAAAACATTGAGTTATACCATAATGGGGACATTCAAGTGAGCATCTAACTTGTTGGAGTTCAAATATAAGTGTATGGCAATTTGAAACAGAATAGAGAAAGGGAACAATTTGAAGAAGCAGGCAGTTTGGCTTCCGAAATTCTCTCAAAGTGCACGGGGATGAGTGATGCTCTCTTGGTAGTCTGGGCTCCACTGTGCCTTCCAGGCTGTGAGCCTCTCTCCCTGAATCAAAATCTAGTGCACAGACGTACAGGATTTTTTAAATATAAGTGTTCCTGAAACTCAAGCTAGCTTCTGCATCTGGTGCTCAACCAAGTAGCAGCAACCCATTTCAAACACTGAAATCAAATGGATATTGTTGAGAGCACTTTCAGAGTAATACGAGGAGTTTTCAAGGTAATTCAGACTATATGCAATTTCTACTTCATATGGTAACTTTAAGACCCTACGAGAGATAACACTGCGTTGTCTACATGATATATAGTACATGTTTAGTGTCCTGTGGCCACCATCATACCACAAACTTGGTGGCTTAGAACATCTGAAATTTATTCTCTTACAGCTTTGGTGGCCAGAAGTCCAAAATCGAGGTGTTGGCAAGGATGCGCTCCCTCTGAAGCCTCCAGGGGCGTGTCTTTCCTTGTCTCTTCCAGCTTTTGGTGGCTCCAGGTGTTCCTCGGCTTGCAGCTATAATAACATGACAGTCACTCCAATCTCTGTCTTTACATGACCTTCCCCTCTTCTCGTTGCATGTCTCTTAGAAGGACACTTGTCGTTAGATTTAGGGCTCACATGGAGAATGCAGGATGATCTTATTTTGAGATCTTTAATTTGATTAGATCTGCAAAGGCCTTTCTTCAAGTAAGGTCATAGACACAGGTCCTGGGGGTTAAGATATGGACATATCTTTTAGGGAGCCACCATTCAACCCACTACATTACTCTAAAACTGAAAGCAAACTATGTATGATATAACTTGTCATGTCTGGAGTTAACTGTTAGTTTTTATTCATCAGAATATTAGTGGAGCCTTTAATCAAGCATGGCTAGGGCAGGCCCTTTTAGCGATGTCCTCCCTCTTGTCCATACCTGTGTCTTTTTTTCTTTTAAGCTGCCTCTGCATCATTCTCTGATGTGCCTTATCCATTTCCACACTCCATGCTGAACCATGGATAACACTGGTTTTGTTACTTTCGGACACAGTGACTTCTGCAATTAGAGAACCTTCAGTTTCTGTTTGCTTTCAACTAAAGTGTAGTCTTAAAGAACAGGAAATTGCTGCCCAAAATTTGACAACTACAGTTCATTGCGATAGCTATTTCTGTTCCTACTTGCTATCCACATACACAATACAGGCACTCCAACTCTGTATTATTTTTTCAAATATGATATCACATCATCTCAATATTTTCTGCAAAATGTCCACTGTCTTCAAGTGTGTTTGAAAACTTGAAGCTAGCTTTGGTGAGAAGAGGTAATAAACCCCCATGTGAGTATTGAATGGCTTCCTACCATTTTTCAGAAGGTGTTTTCCTGTGTGTTTTCTGTATTTCATGTTCATATGTTGCCCTGAGCTGCTGCTTGTCCTTTGGCAACAATGTGCTGTGTCACTGGAATTTTGTTATTGAATAGTTTCTTGCCTGTTTACTAACCATGCAGCCAGCATTTTGAATTTACCCGCCTGAACTTTTCTGAGTACAATTTGTAAGGTATTCCCTCATACAGATTTCTTGTATCTTGATGGACAAATATTTCACAGGAATTCCAACTGGGTAACTGAATACCCCTGAAATGGGTGCAGAAGTTGAATTTTGAAGGGCTGGCCACAGGCTAGAACCTAACTAGGTTTGAAGATCTGCTATCAGAACTAGGCGTTTGCTGGAATGGTTCAAGGTCATTATCTTTAATACAAACTCAACCCCAATAAATGTACCTTTAGGTCTAGAGTCAGTCTGGCGAATTTAGAGGGACATTCACTTTGTTCTGGGTTGTACACACCAGAATTGGAAAAGCAGGTGCTCTCCCAAGCGCCTCCTCAGCCAGTCAAGTGCTTGTTGTTCTCAGCTGAAAAATCTGCAAAAGAAAATGCCAGTGGATTTGCATCATTGAAATGAAAGAGCCACAACAGATGAATAAGAGGCTCAGAGGAGCTGTGTCCTATGTGTTTAATAAAAAGCTGAAAGCAGAGCAGCTTAAAAAATTGAAAGCATTAAAATCAATATTTAAGAGGTTCATTTAACCATAACAAAAACACCTTAGCAACAGACTTTTTTTTATAGTGCTTTGCAAAGGAAGTGGGGCTCTCTGAACTAGGATTGGCCGCTCAATGCGGTGAACCTATGAAAAAGAACTCGATGTTCCATTGAACTGGAAGCAAATTATGTTGCCAGGGAAACCAGCCCCTCTGTGCTTCTCAGGTGAAAGGATGTTTGATCTTTAAAACAACAGAAACAGGGGTTTACATGAGAAATATTATCTGCATTGCCCAAAAAGTGCAGTTAGAAGGAAACAAATGTGTTATTGCTGAATTTTACCAAATGATTATAGAGACAGAAAATTTTGGGGGAGGCATTTGGTACGCACCTTACAAGGGATGCTAGCAAAAATTCAACTGCAAATTCATTCATGTCATGTATATTTTCCATATGGTGATGGAAGTGATGTGTCTTCAGGCTTTAATGCCATTTTATAACTAATTTTGATTAACCAGTTAATATTTGGTGTTTTTTCTCTGGGTATGTGTCCCATCCTGGGAGACTAAGGATTTATCAAAACTGACCTCAAATTTTAAAAGATTTCTCTAAGCACTGAGAAACATAGAATTAAGCATGAAAAAAGGGACTATGTGGGCTTCTTTAAAATTGGAGGACTGGATAGGATTATGAAACTCATTTTCGTTTTGCTTTTGACATCTGAATACTGTTGTTGCACTGACAGCATCACACATAGGTGTGACATTGTGTGTACTTATGACCAGTGAGTCACCTGTTGGGTATGATTTCAAAAGAGTCAGTTTGTATTACCCTGTGTTTGTGGGAGTTCTTTGAATTAATGAGTTAAGACAGGGTTTATGGCCTTTATATTTGCTATCTAACAAAGAGTGTTGAATAATGAACTACATTTTTAATCAAAGATTTCCTTTTACTCGAATCCTTTATTTCCCAGTAGGCCTAACCTGATTTATTATGCTGAGTTCTCTAGGAGGAGTCTGTGTAACCTTGACTTTCTTCTGAGAGAAGATGAACATTGACTCGGGGAGGAGGAAGGAAAATAAGTGTTGACTCTTGGAAGTACTTGACTTTTGGTCTATCCATCCATTTATCCATCTATTCTTCTCTCCAGAAAACACTTTATTCTCCCGAATACAAAGCACTAAAGGAGCTGCCAAGATCCCATCCCCATCACTGTGCTCTCTTGGTAGGGGCCGATAGAAACAGGAAGAGCTAAAGCTCCAATAGAGCTTTGGGAACAGTGCCCGGGATGTGGTAAGCAGTCAAGAAATACCTTTCAAATGAATGAATAGAGATGTAAAGTACAATGGGAGTAGGAAGTGATGAATCCTATTGGGGAATTTGGAGTCTTGATCCTCCCTCATTTCATCTAGATCTTGCCTCAAATGTGACCTCCTTTTAAAATCCTCTCCCACCCTCAATCCCCACCCCGTAGACAGCTCAAATCTATCTTTATCTCCTTACCTCACTATAGTTTTCTTCTTAGTACTTGTCACTCTCTGAAATATATGTTTATTTGTTTACTAATTTGTCAGTTTCTACCACTAGACAGTGACTTCATAAGTGTAGGGATTTTGTCTGGCTTTTGCTGCTGTGGCCGCAGAGCCTTAATGCCCAGCATGCAGTACATGCTCACCAAATATTTGTTGAAAGGATAAATGAATGAACGAATGATGGGTTCTGGGAATACAACTTGCCACCATGGATGCATGCGGACTTACTTTACACTTTAGTCTACACAGACTTAGTTTATGGCCTTCAGAAGATGGGTGGGCTGGCCAAAAAAATAAAAAACAAAAATGTTTTTTTCCCAGTTACAACTTTTAAAGTTGCCCTTAAGATCTAATGTCCTATGATACCTTAACAGTAGGGTGGCTTTGAATGCTGATGTATACTATTAGGTGACATATAATGCCATTTTCGTGCCTTGAAATAAACAATTTCCTGTTTGTGGGAATTAAAATATGCTCTGCTGTTATGATTATGGACACTGGACTTCATTTACACTATGTTTAGCCTCAACTGAAAATAACAAAATAGGATCATCCTTCTCTGGGTGGCTTTTTTTTTTTCCTGAAGAAAGCTTGGAGACAGTAAAGCTGAAGGGAGGACCTTATATGTGTGCGTGTTGAAAATACAGGCAGAATCGATCTTCTTCGTGAGAAGAGAGCAAACCTTGGATTCACTTAACACAATAGCCTTTTCTGCAAACTTGCTTGTTGTAATGCCGAGGAAAAGAAACCACACGCAACTGGAGAAGTTCCAGACTGACTGGCAAATCTAATATTTTGAGGCAGGTTTCGGAGGAATCAGTTAGGTCACATTTCTTTAGAATGCAAATGGATGAAATTACTGAGATCTCTCTGAATAACCTCTCCTGTTTTTCTATTTGGCGAGCCCTTTTTGGAAACTTGAAAAGCTAATGACATCTTTGAAATGGTATAAGGAGTTAGAATTTGTTCAGTCTGGGAGAGCATTAATCTCTCTGTAATTCCTTTTTTTTGTTTGTTTTTTGTATCACTTTAGGATTGGAGATGCCTCATGACTTCTGAAGCTCAGGTCCAAGCAAAGTTTCTTTGCCAGGCCAAACTCCAACTGGAAGGATAAGCTTGGCCTCTGAACTCAGATGAAGCGCGGATGAAACCTATCCATTTTTGCTGTTTTGGTGAAGCAGAAGCTCCACTTCTTATGTTGTTGCTGAATCATGCTGTTCCTGTGGAGGAGTCTCATTCAGTCCCATGTGTACTATTTTAGCAGATTTTAGGACTCCCCATTTTTATCTGCAGTCTTGACTTGAAATCTAGACTCACTTATCGAAGTGACATCTTCATCTGGGTGTCCAGTAGGCACCTCTGATTGACCATGTTCAAGACAGACTCTTGATTCCTCCCCACCACCCCTTCCTCCTAAAGCATCCCCCAGTTGTGTCAAGTGGCACCATCTATTTCCTGAGGCCTAAACCTTGGAGTTAACCTTGACTCTTCCATTCTCTTCACACCCTATATCCAGTCTATCGGCTCTACATGTTGTTTTGTCTCTACCTTCAAAAATATATCCACCTCCACTGCTGTCACCCAGGTACAAGCCACCATTAGCCCTCTTTTTTTTTTTTTTTTGAGGAAGATTAGCCCTGAGCTAATATCTGCCACCAATCCTCCTCTTTTTGCTGAGGAAGGCTGGCCCTGAGCTGACATCCGTGCCCATCTTCCTGTACTTTATATGTGGGACGCCTACCACAGCATGGCTTGCCAAGTGGTGCCATGTCTGCACCCAGGATCCGAACCGGCGAACCCCAGGCTGCCAAAGCAGAACGTGTGCACTTAACAGCTGTACCACCGGGCCAGCCCAATCCCTCTTTTGAATTAAGGGAGCCTCCTAGCTACTCTCCCTTCTTCCACCCTTGGCCCTTCTAGCCTGTTATCCACACAGAAGCAAAAGGAGGCTTTTAAGCTGTAAATTGGACCTTGTTACATTTTGGCTCAAAACCCTCCAGTGGCTTCCGTCATACCTAGAATCAGATCCAAGTTCTCACCATGGCCTAGAGGATCGTGTACGATTTGGCCCAACCTGATTTCCTCCTGCTTTTCTCCTTCCTATGCCCCTAATCACTTTGTCTAGAAGAAAAGCCCTGTCACTCTCTGTGCTTTCACCTGCTTAATTTTTGTTCATAGGTTTGTGGTTTTGGGGGGACATTAAATAATACCCTTTTTTCCTGTTATGTTCTGAATTTTATTAATAGGATGCAAAGGACAGTCAGATGGTGAACAAAATATCAACCTTTTTCGTGATAAAATTGATGGATGAACATGGCTTTAGATCTTTGGCCAAGAGAGATTCAGCAGTGAAGAGAACAAAGACCCTATTCTCGTGGAACTTCTGTTCTAAGACAATAGATTTAAAAAAACCGTATATTTCTATGTTTTACCTCTATGTCATATCATATGTATATTTGTATATGTATATACATATATAACAGCCATGAAACAGGACCACGATATGAAATTCCCTACTGCTAGAAATTCTTTGAATTTCTTGACATTGAATTTTTGACGCATCTGATTGAACTGTAGGCACAAATTTAAACTAATTTATTTTGAGGGGAATAAAAAACCCACTTGGAACTATTTGTCAGGGAGGAGTTAATTCTTTATTCGTTTCCTTTGTGAATATGTATTTATGTGTATACATATACCTATACATACACACACGTACATTTATATGAATTAGATATACATTTGTATTTCTCAGCTTACCATGCTGGGTGGTTGTTTTTGATCAGGTTGCCACTATCAAGGAGGTAGATATCCATATGAATTTCATTGCTGGAAAAATTGCTCCTGTATGCTGGAGTACAGTGTGACTATGCCTTGTCAGTTGATCTTTCTATGGACAGAAATCTGCAGACTTCTGGAAACACTGCAGAATGTGTTTGAAGGGTGCCTCTATTTGGAAGACCTTTTTATTAAAGCATGGATTATTAATCCCTTCCCTGCTGACGTCAGTGCATCAATGATACAGTCTTTGCCAAAGATGATCTCATGGATTTGAGGACAAAGGAAATGCACAACATGAATTCAACCCAAATCTTGGAGCATTCTTGTTCCTTGATACAAGCTTGTCTGTTTGTCAAGGTGAAAGATAGGTGCTTTGATTCTTGGCTGCTGTGTGTCTTTGAGTCATTTTTTTCAGAACTAGTTGCTATCAAAATGAAGAGTTCTTAAATATTAAAGATGACTTGCATTATATTTCAAAACCACTTTATAATTTCAACTTCTTATTCAAGTGAAACAACTTCAACCTTCTCGTTGAAATTTACCTTTGAGCAGATTGTTTAGGGGGGACAAAATTTAGATTTATTTCCATCATTGTTCAGGAGATATCCATTAATTTTTGCATAAAGAATGAATGAGAAACATAACTCCTTGTAAGGCTGCTTGTGTATTTTGTCTATGTGGGGCAAATAAATTTGCAGTCCGTGTCATATGCCAAATGATGTGTGTATGTTTGTGCTTTTGCTCATTTTCCTCCATCGAGAGCTTATTTTAGATTCTCAGAGGGGTTTGTGACCCCATACAGTTAAAGTCACTGTCCTGGAGAGTTCCGTCCTTGCATGGAGGTCTATGGTACTTACACAGCATCTGTTCCCCTCCTTCTGGTAATTGTCTCTGATGTCTTTGGCCACACTTAGTACACAGGCCTGTGACCCGGCTTTAATTAAGTCCACGAGCTATCCATTCTCCAGACCACAAGGACAAGTCTACGGCCCTAATGGTCCAATCAGAGCCAGTTCCAAGATTTTTTTTTTTTTTTTTGAGATATTGAGGAAGGAAGCAATCTTCTGCTGGACTTGGAGCTATATTGACAGAAGCCTGGCACTACTGCTGCCACCTTAAGGGGAAACCCTCCCAAGCTGAACCTAAAGGCAGTACTGTTGACAGCAGAGTCAAGAGGTCAAGAAGGACAGCTTCCTGATACTGTCTGAGCATCTGGATCTGACCACATCTGATTTTAAGTTTTGTGAAACAACCGTTTTTTTTTCCTTAAAGCTACTTGAGTTGGTTTTTTTTGTCACTTGCAAATGAGTCAAGACTACTATGTAGCAAAGCTTTCCTAATTATAAACAAAGAACTATAAACAATAATAAAGTAGGGAACTTTTTAGTCGTAGTAACCAAAGCTTTGGCACTGGGGCGTTTTCAGACATATATATTGCTGGTCAGTTAACATTGTTGACAAAGGTCGAGTTTGTTGTCCTACTGTAAAAACATTTTGTCTTCACATTACACGGTGCCATGCTGGTAAGACAGGTCGGGGAGATCTGAGCAGTCAATCAGATGGGGAAGATATGGCAGCCACTCAGAGCAATCGTGGGAGTAGGAGCCACATACTGCAGCAAGGCTACCTAAGGGCAAACTGCGGTGATGTCGCAGAACACCCGGATGAAAAGATGGTGAAGCGGGGGAACACAGAAGTTGGGGGTAAAGGAAAAACAAGACCAAGTGTCCAGTGATAAGGTGACGGAGTAAATAAATTATGGTATGTCCTTATGTTGAAATACCTAGTAGTCTTTAAGAATTATATTTTAGATGTTTATTTATATTCCTGGAAAGATTCATCATATTGCCTGGCAAGAAAAGCATGACATTTTAGAAGAGTATGGTTCCTGTCTTTTTTTTTTTTTACAGAGTACATGAATATATATAAATATTAATAAAACATTGTCAAAGATAGTTCTGAAAATGCAAAAAATGATTATCTAAAGGGAGTGGGATTAGAATGATTCACTTTTTCTTCTTTTGCTTGTGTTGTAATTTTTCTACAATGAACATGAATTACTTGCATAAAAACACACAGAAGGTAGCTCTTGAGAGAGAAAATTATTAGTGTTGCAAGCATGTAGGCAAGGCATTTATAGGTGTCAGAGAAATGTAGAGGAGAGACTCAAGAATTATAAAAACATTTTTCTAACTTTTGGAAATAATATAAAACTGAGCTCAACATATGAGGAGGATTCAAGAAGAAAAGGCAGATCCTGGGGTGCCGTCTTAAAAGAGCAGCGTGACGATGGGTGACCACTGTTTTAACCTTCCTGTGGCAGCAGGTTCCGATTCAGTTTATTAGGTAGATTTTTCTTCAGTGGGGATATATCTTAACTTTGCTGAAACACACATGTCCCAGGACGAGTCCTACGTGTCCATCTGATAGAAACGGTTGATGCCCAGAGCAGCCCCGCCTTCTTTTCTACCCTGTTCCCATTTCCTGACAGACCTTCATCTTCTGTCCTCTGCACTAACGCAACAGCCTCCTAGTTGGTTTTCCTGATTCCAATCTTTTCACCTCTTAAGGACATTGTGTTAGTTTCTTCTTGCTGTTGTGGCAAATTACCGCAAACTCAGTGGCTTAAAAGTACACAACTTTATTATCATTCAATATGGTGGTTCAGAAGTCTGAAATGTGTCTCGCTGGGATAAAATCAAGGTGTCAGCAGAAATGAATTTCTTTCTGAGGCTCTAGGGGAGAATTTTCTAGCCTTTTCCAGCCTCTGGAGGCAGCCACATTCCTTGGCTTGTGACCCTCTTCCTCCATCTTCCAAGCCAGCAACAGCTAGTCAAGTGTTTCTCATGCTACCATTTCTCTGGGTCTCTTCTAGTTCCCTCTTCCACTGTTAAGGACCCTTGCGATTACACTGGACCCATCTGGATAATCTATTTTAAGGTAATCTGATTAGCAACCTCAGTTCCACTTGCCACCTGGATGCCCCTTTGCCATGTAACCTAACATGTTCCCAGGCTCCGGGGATTAGGACCTAGACGTCTTTGTGGGCCCATTATTCTGCCTCTGATAGACGTCATCCTCATTGCTATCAGAATAAGTTTGCACACCTTGGCAGTCCTCTGTCCTTGTTAAAACCACTGAGCCTCTTAATCATCCAAAGTCCTTGACTTGACATATGAGATCTGTCACCCTCTGGCTTTGCTTTTATCTAAGTCTTCATGCCCCCCTCCGCCCCCCCCCACCCCTGCCTCTCAGTCTGTGCTCAGGTACTACTGAACTCATCCCCGCCTCCACCTTGCACACACATGTCTATATACACACACACACACACACACACACACACACAGTGCCGTTTCACACCTCTGTGCCTTTGCTGATGCCTGTCCTTTTGCTTTTTATTCATCTGGTTACCACACATCTGATTTTCCTCCTACCTCCCTGTCTTCCTTTGCTGGCTCCCTTTCCTCTCCTGATTTCTAAATGTTTGAGCTGTCAGAACTTGGTCATAACCTTCCTCTCTGTCCTCTGTCTCTTCTTAGATGATCTCATCCATTCTCATGACTTCAACCATCTAATGATTCTCAAATTTATATCCCCAGCACCAGACCTGTCTCTAGACTTGCATATACAATTGCCTACTGGAAATCTTTACTTGGGTGTCCCATAGGCATTGTAGACATTAGGATTCAAGGAAGACTTCCTCTTGATTCCCCTCACCCCTAAATTGTTGAAATCATTCACTTGTTGAATAAACGTTCGTTATTCTATTCAACATTATAACTAAGTAACTTTTATTCATTGATTACTGCATGTGCCAGACTGTCTTCTAAGTTTTAATCTTCAGGACAGCCTCATTCTTATTTCGTCTTTACAGATGAAGAAATTGAGGCCCAGAAAGGTTAAGTGGTCTGCCTAATTTATAGAGCTTTGAGTGGTAGAGCTGGGATTTGAACTTCTACAGTCTGACCGCAGATCTCTGGCCCTCGACTGCCAGGTTAAACAGATAAACAACCTCAGGCTTGTTTCCAGTAAACTCCCCTAAACCTCCAGGCCAACTTCGGAGCACCTCCTCTGTTTGCTCAGCCCCCTTGGTCACTTTCAGCTCAGTGTTAACATGGGATGGGTAGATCTGTGTTTGTCTTTTGTCTCCCTCTGGAGAAGATACATTGACTTATTCATCTTTGTTCCCTCAGCATCTAGCACAGAGCCTGGCACAGGAAGCACTGAAAAACCAAAATAAATGCTCCTGTGTTGTTTCATTATTATCACATAACTCGTGTGCCTGTATCAGTGCGTTGTCTGAGAACCTTCTTCTCCCTTTGCCCTTTGAATGAGGTTCAACATACTCCGTCTTTATTGCAAAGGTCACTAGCCACTTCCTCATTCTGACAGCACCTGAAATTCTCCTCTTTGAAGCCTTCTGTAACTAATCATTAGTGAGGGGACCATTTTCCTAGTCTCCTTCTCTCTAACAGGAAACTTCTGTGCTTCTGTTGTATTTATAACCTTTGCTCTGTAGGCAGTGTCAATATTTAATTTCGTGTCTGCCCTGTTTATATATTCATTCTTGGTTCTTTCCTTAGCTGTCTGTATTCCATACTAAGTAGTGTCACCTTAGGTTGTCAGCTGCTACCCTGAGCCCTGGTAGCTTTGTTGATTAGAGTTAGGGGCTCAGAGTCATAGGAGAACCATTTTGCCTCTTCTGTGTCAACATTGTCTAACCCAAACTAGCTACTCTGCAAGTTGTTGTAGTCACATGGGGACCCAGTAAGAGAGAGATGCCAGTCTGTCACCTGTGGGGCAACAACCTCAAAGCACACGTCCTATAGGGAGTGAGATGAAAGAGTCAGGAATAGTACCGTGGTTAAGAGAAAAGACTTCGGAGCAGACAAACCTGGTTTCAAGTCTCAGCTTCAATAAAACACGAGCTGCTTTGCCCAAAGCAAGTACTTCCATGAGGTTTTTTTCCTTTGGTTTGAAAGTGGACCCAGGGTTCTTATGTCTAAAACGAGACTATCTGGCACATATTTCAAAGTCAATGCACAGTGTCAAAAGAAAGAGCACACTTAGGGCCCAACCTAGTGCCACGTGTCAAGAAGTAAAGGAAAGCCTCATAAATTCTTACTGTGTAAGTGGTAACTTTGCTGGAGTGAAATTTAACTTTTAAGGGAATATAGTGAAGAAAGGGGGCAGAGGGTAGGGGTCATTTGGGTGAAGCTTATTCATTGAGATGATAAACCAATGCACCACAGGAGCCTTAGTAATTTGTGGGTCTTTGAGAATATTTGAGTGTACTTGAGACCTTTAAGCCAAGATAATGCCTGAGTATCACCATATATGGACTATTTAACTGTGCTATGTAAGGCTTAGTGTTGTCATTTGGGTGAAATTGTAAAGCCAGACTGGAAACTTCGTTGTGGTTTAACCTGAGAGAGAAGGTGTTGGGAGTAGCAGCAGTGGCAGTCTAGTGTATAAACAGCTAGTACATTGTGCATTCAGAAAGGGTGTCTTTCCTTTTCCATATTAAGTCAAGTACCTGAATTAAATCTTGGTTTGGGTATTTATTTAACCCTCAGAGTTCTGTATAAAAAACTTGTGTGGCAGTCGAGTTAGTGCTGGTGTTTATCTTTTGCATCAGGATATGCTACTTGCTTCTCAAACCGCCATGTTTTCTTCTTCATGTATAGGATTCTCTTGCTTATGAGGGACCTAGCAGAAATAGTCTTCAGTTCCTCATTGTGTAAAATGGTGATGATAATACCCACCTAAGAGAAGTACTGTATGCATTAAATAAGTTCTCTGTGTCCTAAATTCAGCTACAAGCAACAGAAAACGCCCAATTACAGTGACTTAAACAAGTTAGAAGTTTGTTTCTCACATCAGCAAAGTCCACAGGTAGTTTGATTTGGGGCCATTGTGTTGAATTCCTGATAATCAGGGACCCAGATTTCTCGTGTCTCGTTGCTTCACCATCCTCAACACTTCTCAAAGTTGCACTTCGCACGTCCTTGTGCTTGCATCTCCTTGGCCAGCTCTTAGTCATATGGCCTCATCTAGTTGTTGGGGGTGCTGAGAAATGCTATCTTTTTTCTGGGACAGCCACTTACCCAGCTAATTTGGTGGTTCTGTTCCTAAGGAAGAAGGAGAGAATAGCTACTGGGGGCAACTAGCAGTCTCTAGTGCGGTAGCTGCGATAGCGTCTGCCCTAAGATGTTCTTCAATCGCTTCTTCCCTTCTCCTCCTTCCGTCTTTCCCTTCCCAGCTATTTGCACCTTCATATTTAGATGGGAAAGTGTTAAGCTTGAAAAGGGAGCTTTTTGGCAGTAAGGAAGGAATTCCTGTGGCCAGTTTTAGTTAATTTGTGATTGTGGAAGAAAATCTTGGCATAGATTAGTATCAAATCATGTGTTGTGCAAAGAGTGTTCACTGTGGGCACAACTGATGTATTAGTATTTGCATTTAAGTAGCTAATTATATTCTCAGCATTTAAAATTGTGGAAAGCAAACACTTTCCAAAATTACTTCAGAAACTATTTAGCACTCCATAGACCCATTGTAATTAATAGATGAAAAAGAAGGGATTCTTCTCCAGGAATTTTAGGAGTGTATAATTACAGTTTTCCTGTGCACATATATTCTGTGCTCTCTTCTTAGGAAAATTGCAAGGTTAGGCCTTATTGTGGCTGTCTTTCATGTTTTTGCTTTATTATCTTCTAACATTCTATGATGTAATAATTATGTTCTTCTCAATCTCCACTTGAAGTGAATGAGTCAGAATTTCTCACCTTGAAGGTGAAGTTCAAGAAGAATGATCCGAAAGCTCTTTGTGGCCTACATAGGATTGGTGTTTTATCCTCAAGGAAAAGCAGATATTTTATCTTCTGTTCTTGTGGCTATTTCACAAGAATGGAAAACTAATGGGAAACTTGGAAATTCTAGAACCAGGGCCATGGTTCAGATTGTGTAAGGCCACCGTGTAAACTCTGTGAAGGCAGGGACTTTTTCTGCCTCAATCCTGGCTGTATCTCCAGAATATGCTTGGTACATGGTAGGCTATCAATAAAAATATGTTGTCTAAATGAACAAACTGAATAAATGAATTGCCGACAGTGGTGGGGGATGTGACTTAGCAGCACATGTGTGAAAGGTAGAGGGGTTTTAATCCACTTAGAACTCAATAGAAGTCAAGATGTGACTTCCAAAAAATTAATGAGACATTAGATGCCAGAAGGAATTTGCTTTCTTTCGGGGTAAAAATAAGGTTGATTCTGCTCAAACTAATGCGAAGAATCAGAATTAGAGTACGTGCTCTGCCTGGCTGATCCTCGTGGGAAGCACAGAATTTCATTCTTAGTGCCACCCCTGTGAAGGACATAGACGCACAGGCGTTGGAGTACCACTTAATCTTGAAATCGCAGTTTGGGGTAGACTTTGGGGGCTATTTATTCCAGTTCCTCTCCTGATTCTTGCATCTTCTCTGCAACTCCCCGAACAAGTGAGAGTCTAGTCTCTGTACATTTTCAGTGATAGGCAACCCAATTCAGTTTGAGGCCTGCCATTTCATTTTCCAGAACATTCTACCTGTATGCGTCGGGAAAAGATGGGTGTGATCAGGAAGATAAAGGAGTATAAAAATAATGCCTAATCAAGGTCACTTGGAAGAAGAAGGCCTTCTGCTGTTTTGAAGAGCTGTAATGTGAAAGAGGAATTGTTTTTTGTGTTGGCTTAATGGGAGAATTGGACTGAGGCATGGGCCAGATGTTAGCTCTGAAGCAGAAATCCTTAACCTGCAGTTTGAGGACCTCAAAGGGCTTTTGTGATGAATTTTAAGGGAGCAACAATACATTCTATGAATGTATTTACAAAATTTTGTTTGTGGATTTTTTTTCCTTGGAGAGGATTTAAAGCTTTCACCAATTTTAAAGGGAATTCTTAGCCCCAAAGATCTGAACACTGTTGTGAGGTCTTCTATATCTCTGAGTTTCTATGCTTTTTTTTTTTAAGTATGCATGAAAATAAAATAACAGTTATTTCTTTTATACATAGGAAAATAGACTAATTAGACATTCTATAGTGATTTCTCAGCCGTAATTATGTGACTCCTCTTGTAGGAAGCAGGAATATTGTAAAATCGATTACAACTCAGCAGCGATGGTCCTTCATGCCACATAACTCCACACGTTTCGTTTTCACAGAGTAACAGCTCAGCTATTGGTTCTGGCTTCACAGTTTTACCTGCGACCCTCCAGGTTTTGAACTCCAGGAAGCATGGCTTCATCTCAGCCTGAAGCTCTATGGAGCTATTCAGTGAAGAAATGAGTGATTAAAACTTGAGAAATACTGTATTTTTATTCCAGGTTGCGATATTCCCAGGAGACTAGGCATTTTGTCTCCATCAGCATCCCAGCTGCGATCTTGCACTTGCTTTTTATTGTGGGGGCCGTAGGCACAAATAAGAGAAACAAAGCACTTTTATGATTAACCAAAATATTTATGGCCAGAGTCTGAGTCTAGTCAGGGCAGCAAATTACATCTTTTCCCTAAAGGGAATAATTACTTACAGTTTGATAGCTAATGAATAATAATTTGGAGCAAATTCATCAGGAAGATAATTTTGCCCATAACGAGAGAGCTAATAATGCCACTGAACAGGTGGTTTTGTATTTGCAAAAAATGAAACCATTACATTAGGAAGGCAGTAGGTTCTGGTAGCTATCATGGTGAGTCAGACCGGTTTCTCTACCTCCTCTTTAGCAAACATTCCTTTGGTGGTTCTCACACTCACATAAGCAACCGCCTTCCCTTTACCCCTTTCAGATGGAAACTGCAGTTCGGTGCAGTTGAAGTGTGTTATTATCAACTTGAAGGAGGGTGACAAGTCATTATGACTTAGAAAAAATTAGTGACCTCGAGTTAAGAGAAGAAGGGGAGGTGGAGGTGCATTTTTAGGAAATATTTAGGTAGCCTCAAGGATTGTTGAATCGACTTTCCGAAGAAAGTACCATGCCTGGTTTAACCTGCTTTGCAGCTGTGGATGTTCCACAGAGCCGGGTGAGTTGGTTGTTCTGAACAATTCTCAGGCTAACTTTGGTGTTTTGAAAGAAGGGGAGAGTTTTCTTTGAAAATAGTAAAAGAACTGTGATAGTTGTAAATTTGATATTTTATTTACTAAGATTTTGTTTGATTGTAAATTAACTTGAGAATGTCCTAGCGCTGGGAGGGTAAGCCCCTTGTTCATCTGACCATGACGGGAAATGGAGGCAGGTTGAGAGTTGGAACTGGCCAGAGGCAGGAGGTGCCATGGATGCCTGGAAAGGAGGGAAAGGAGGGTGACCAGAGCTGCATTTGGACTGCTTTGCTCTTTCCCCCATCGCTAAAGACAGGAACGAACATTCAGGGGGCCTACAGGAAGCAGGTGATAGAAAGCTGTTGGCTGTGCAGCAATTGGCAGGAAGATAGGATATAACCAAGTTTTCGCTCTCCCATGCTGCTATCAATTTTTAAACTAGTTTTGACCTTGGCACAGAGCTTTGAGCTGAGTGAGCCTATGTACAGCCTCCCTTCTGTGTGTCTGAGTACCTAGCCCAGTGTGGTTGTATACGAGGATTAGGGATCTGTAGTCATCAGAAATCCCATGGTAACGTGGTCTGGCATTGGTGGACACCTGATTCTTTTAGGTGAGAGGCTAGTCTTCTGGGGCTTGGCAGGAATGGTGGCAATTAGATTTTGTTCTCATTCACAAAGCTTGTTTCTTTGCTATAGGATTGGCTCATGTTTGTACATACTGGCTACTCCTCTGTTCAAGGGCACACTGGAGGCGTCTGGTTATTTTTTAATAACCTTGGTTAAGAACTGAGCATTGCTTCCTCCGGGGGCTAGAACATAGCATACAGATTGTTATCGGGAACACGATAATGAGGATAAGTGCATAAATAAGGATAAAAGCCCATCCCGAAGCACTCTTCTCGCAGGAAGAAAGGTGATTTAATAGACATAAGCCTGACAGTTCCTGTGTGCATAGTCATTAGTGACAACCTGTGACTGGCTGGGGGGAGGACTTTGTACTGTGGAATAAGAACATCGCTAAAGGTCTATGAAAAATCCTTGTACTAACCAAATGTTTGCTGCTTTGCCTCATCAGCATTGGCTTAGTTGTGCTTTTCTATCAATCCCGAGGCCCAAAAGAACAGTGATCCGGAGACTACCAGTAAACAACCTTCTGGTTATTATTTATGTGGTTGGTTCTTCCACTGCGCTCAGTACATCTCTGTGAGAACTGGGGGAGCAGAGGCTGTGAAGTTTGCTGGTGAAGCCTCTCGGGTTTGGCAGACTAGAAAACGTTGTTGGAGTCACTGGAGGTTTGGGTGGTGGGTATAAAATGAGGAAAGAAAATTCTAAGCATCTTTAATTTCATACAGAATATATCCCTTTCTGGGAACAGGATAAGGTCAAAATATATTTTGACCTTTCTTTCTTTTCTTCTTTTTTTTTAAAGCTGCTATTGTTTTTAAGTTATCTAATAGCATTTTATTGTAGCCAATTTGATTAATGAAAAAAAATGCCACAATAAAGCCACTCAGAGAGGACCATTGTTATGATTTTGATGTGTTCCTTCATAGTTATTTATATATCTATATCTGTATTTTTTTAAAAGAATATTTTACGTGTTTTAAAACTTTTGAGTTAGGATAGTTGGAACATTTTTCTATAGTCCTTTTAATGGCTGCACAGAATTCCTTTGTGTTGCTGTATTAAAATTGATTTAATACCTTTCTCATGTTATTGAATTTTATGTTGTTTCCAAATTTTCTCTATTATGAACAGCATTGCAATTAATATCTTTACAGTATCTTTGTGCATATTCATGATTATTTTCTTAGAATAAATTCTTTAAGTGTAATAGCTGGGTCAGAGACTCTGGAATTTTTATGGTGTTTGATAAGTATCATAAAACTGCCCTCTAAAAAATTTGTATCCCCACCAGCAGTGTCCTTTCATTAAGTTGACCTTCATGCTCTTGCCATCTTTTGGATATACGGGAGGACTAGAGAGCATGACATCAAAGGTGACAGCAGGATAATGTTATATTGGAAGTGGGCACGGCTTTAACCAGTTGAATGCAGACTGGGCACCGTGGTCAGCAACCAGCACACCTGACTCCTTTGTACCTGAGACATCCCCGTATCATCCCTCCAGAGGATTGGTACCATTCCTACTCAGAGAAGTCTGTGGGTTGGCCTCCCCATTCCAAGGCTGCAATCACAGACCCCAGCCTGTGGTCTGTTTTTTTATAGGCCTCTGGTCTGTGGCAGGAGTCTGGAAGGGAAACTTGGTATGGGGACACACAGAGAGACCCTCCTATCTCCCTGAACTCTCTCATCCCATCTTTGTGTGTGTGTGTGTTTTTTTTTTTTTTTAGGAAGATTAGCCCTGAGCTAACTACTGCCAGTCCTCCTCTTTTTTGCTGAGGAAACCTGGCCCTGAGCTAACATCGTGCCCATCTTCTTCTACTTTATATGCAAGGCGTGCCAAGCGGTGCCATGTCCGCACCTGGGATCTGAACCCGCGAACCCCGGGCCGCCGAGAAGCGGAACGTGCGAACTTAACCGCTGCGCCACCGGGCCGTCCCCTCTCACCCCGTCTTGACTGTACACCTTATTTACGCATGAAGCTGAGCTACTTATGACTCATGTATGTAGGTACTGCATGGTATCTAGTGTCGAAGCCTCCTTATGTGGTGGGTGTGAGTCCCGGAAATGTCTGCTGAGTGGACCAGCCTGACAGCTCTGCTCACTCAATGTGGACAGCAAAAACCTACTGCTAGACTTCCAAGTCCAGGGCAGTTTTGACATGGTTGGTAGCCTTGGCTATGGCTGTTTTTGGAAACACTGATCAGGCATGCACAGAAGCATTAATAAAATGTCAGGTTTGTTAGTTACAGTCTCTTTTTTGGTGGAATAGTTTTTACTCTGTGAGTTTGGGAAAGCTAGGCTAGTTGCCATGGCAACACAAAAGCTTTCAAGCCCTTGTTTGTTTGTTATTCCTTTGTCAGATTATGGAGTGGTCTGTGGAGCCTCTTGAAAGATGTGCTGCTCAGTGCTTGACAGTTAAATTACCACGTTGGCTGTCAAGGCTGAGAGCTGGGAGGAGGTGAGGGGACAGCTCCTTTCTCATTCTGTTTTCACAAAGACTCTGGCTTTAGAAAGAAGGCACCTGAATCTGGAGCAAGAGGTATCACTCGGTGCCTCTGAAATTACAAAAGAAAATCATTGAAAGTTAGAAACACCAAACCTGTGTTTTTTGTCCTGTTTCCCAACCCCCCCCCCCAACCTCCATCCCTAAATATGGGAATATACAGTACAGTTACTTTCTCTTGAGAGTCCAAGGGTGCAGGAGCTGTTCTATCAATCTGTGGTCTCTGAGACAAAAGAGATGCCGGGAAAACAAAACAAAGTCGCCCTTTTCAGGATGGGAGGTGCCACCTTACCGTCCTTGCCTGTGCTCCGAGTGAGGAGAGCGTACAGTGCCAGCGTGCTCCTTCCTCAGCTACCGCCACTGGTTGTGGGCAGGAACCAGCACAGTCCTCAGACTCTGGGGGCCTTGTGCCTCGTCAGTAGGGGCGGGCTCAGTGTGGATAGAGGTTTAGGTCGTCAGACACATGTAGGATTGCCTAGATAGCCAGCCGTTTGAACATTGTAAAAACAATTTATTTTCTGTTTAGGGAAAAATAAATTTCTATAGTAGAAAAATTAGAAAAATGCAAAATAAGGAAAAAATTTAAAAATCACCTGTATTTCATTCCTCCCCCACCCCCCAAATTAACATTTTGGTATAAATTTTATATGTGTTTATGTGTATGTGTACATGTTCATATATGATATGTGTGTACACGTATACACATGCATATAAACGCACACCTTCATGTATGTGCATTGCTATTGTTTTTGTAGAAATACGAGATTTTGTTGCATGTACTTTTCCTGCATAAATTTTTCATTCACCATGTAACATGAGAGGTTTCCATACTTGTAACTTTAATGATTGTATAACGTTTTTAAAAAATCACATAGAGAGGCCGGCCCTGTGGCCAGGTTAAGTTAAGTGATTGAGTTCGCGCTCTCCGCTTCAGCGGCCCAGGGTTTCGCTGGTTTGGATCCTGGGCGCGGACATGGCACCACTCATCAGGCCATGTTGAGGCAGCGTCCCATGTAGCACAACCAGAGGCACTCACAGCTGGAATTTACAGCTATGTACCGGGGGGCTTTGGGGAGAAGAAGAAAAAAAAAATTGGCAATTGATGTTAGCGCGGGTGCCAATCTTTAAAAAAAGAAAAAATCACATAGATATATTATGATTTGATTTTACCCTTCCTTTGATGTTTGACATTTAGGTTACTTCTTATTTTCTACTTCTTTTAACAATTCTGGGCTTACATTCTCATGCACCTAGATGTAAATAGCTTAAAAAAGAATCCAGCAAATCAGCAAGTGCCCATTAAATGTTAGTCATCTAAATTTTCTTTTTTTTTTCAAACTGGTGAATCAGCCTGAGAAAAACTCTGTAATGGCCGGAAACATAAAATACTTTATGAAGATTGAAATCTTAACCCTGCCATGTTAGCTCCAGAATCAAGGCGTGATTATTCAAAGGAAACTTCAGGGAGAGACGGTGTGGTTTGGGACTGAGCTGCTGGGTAAAATATTTGTAGGATGCGTTAAGTTGCATCTCGCCCAAGGCCAAGGAGAAGGCCAGTTCTTTCACTGCACTGAGACTTTGCTGTGATGACCCTACAGCGTGTGACACAGCGTAGTGGACAGACTGGCCTGGTCTGCCACCAGCCAGCTTGTAGGACCTGCACAAGTCCTGTGCCTCCTTAACTGTGAAGTGATAGAATTGTTCCGGTTGACCTCTGAGCTTTCTTTCAGATCGAAAATTCAGTGGTTTGAAGCTGACTCTGGTCCATTTAATTTACTTGTAATAACCTGTGGAGAAAGCAGCATGGGCTTTTAGCATACCTCCCAGCGTTTAAAACCTTGCGGCCTGAGCAAATTGCTGCAATTTTATTATAATGAACCCAGTACTGTTTAGTGAAAGAGTATGTTTGCTTGCCCACTGCCCATTCCTTCTTTCCTCCTAATTTTGCTGGTGTGTGTGTGTGTGTGTGTGTGTGTGTGGTGGTGGTGGAGGGGGCAGCATTCCCTACTGCAGGCCTTCTGGGTGGTGCTGTCAATCAAGGGGCTCTGCTCCTCCAGCCTGGAGGTCTGCATGTCCCTTCAGCAGAGACTCAGGGCCTGCAGTAATCAAAGCTGGTTCATGCTGGTAGTGGATTCCATTCATTCTTCCCATCTAGATGCCCAAACTGCCCTCATTGTGGCTGTTTTTAGGTCTTGTTCTCTTTTCCTTCTAATCTGTGGACTTTGCATATCTTTGCATACTGGGGTTTCACTTTTTCCCCAGAGTCAGATTGCATCATCTGCCTCAGAAACCCCCCAGCCCTTCATTGCTGATGCTGGCCTGGTCCTGGTTCTCCTGCTGATCAGGGCTTTGTGACCAACAGGCAGGTCCCTCCATCCCTCTAAGCCTCTGTCTGGGTCCTGATCTGTATCAGGCAGGGTAATAAAACCAATTTAGTAAGGTTGTGGGGGGGATGGAACTGACCACAGGACACTGTAAGCACAGGGTTGGTGCACGGTAAGAGCGTGATGAACGCTAGTTTCTCTTCAACATGGAGTTGCACTGGGAGAGTGCTTGCACTGGGCCCTGTGAATTTAGCACCTTCATCTGAATGCATTGCACAAGGATCCTAAATCAACAGACTTAGAAGAGTGTTTCTGATAACAATTGTGCTTAATTTGTTCTTGAGCTTTCTTTGCATTGTGGTAGGCACATAGTAGGTGCTTTCCAAATACAAATTCTTTTGAATGATTTTTCAAGACCATTGAACAAAGGCATAGGAAAAAAATTGTTATATAAATACTTACTTAGTATTACACTTGATAATCATCAGTATGTTAATCAACTGCGCAAAGGGCACAAGTATTCTGGCCCTTTGGCCACGGCTTGGAAATATTTTAGCTGAGAGCCTTTATTTAACTGTATCGCTTTCATGGAATTTCAGTTGTACAGGAATGTTTTAATTATCGGAATCTTCTTTAGAAAAAGCCTCTGAGATTTGAGATAGGTTTACGTATTATTATGTGAGCCACAATTTGCTTTAAGAGCTTATCTAAATCCCATCTGTTTGATTGGAAAAGGGAACTCGGAATGAATCCATCTCATTTTCAGTTTTCTTCCTTGGAGAGAATCGTGATTGAAAGTCAGAGTGAGGTTATGTGCTGCCTTTTTTGATGGTTTCTAGAGGAAGTTTTAGGGTTTCCATAGTAATGCATGAGGAGTCATCATTTTCTGCCATGATTTCCCAGCAAAGAGAAAAACGTTGGTAACCATGGTTTAGTATAAATGGAAAAATTGAGAGTAGATCGTTCTAAATATGTTCTGGCTGTTGGGGGATGGGTGGGGCAGAGCATTGTACTATCAACTGAAGGTGATGGACTCCAGCTCCACAAGGTGGATAGGACAGTCTGTTTACTGATCGTCTAGTGGCAATGTTAGAGAAATACTGGGCATTTTGACCAGGCATGAGACAGCTGGAGGTCCTGCCACATTGCCCCTGAGAGTGACTGGAGAGTTTGCGTTTGAGAAAATACTGACGTTGCTGCATCTCCTCCATCTTCTCCCTTTCCCTTTTCTTCCTCCCTCTCACATTTTCTCTTCTTTTTTCAAATTTTTCCCTTGGCCTTTCCCTCTGCCCCCTGCCGCACCCTTTCCCCTTCTCTGCTCTGTGTCTGCTCTTACAGCTGTGGTCCCTGACATTCAGCAGGCAGAGGAGAGTGGCACAGGATGCTGGTGGGGCCCCACAGAGAGCGGGGTCACGTTCCTGGGCACTGTCCCTGGCATCCTTTCGTCACCTTCAGGCTGCCGGGCCCAGCATGTTCTTTTCCTTGTAACAGTTAAGCCTGTTTACAGGTTTTCTAAAAATAGCAGTGTTTTACCTCATGTCACAAGGTGTACCTGCACATCCTTGTTTTGTTAAATCTGAACAAATTGTTCTCATTGGTGGATTTAGAGGCAGTAAACAGGCCTCCTCAGCAGCTGTCCAGCGTAAGTGTGGACCTGTCTTACAGACAACACAGCCAGCAGAAAGGATGGGGCCAGTAACAGTGTTCTCACCCACGTTGGTGATGGTCGGGTGGGGACTTCCCAGTGGGCAGTGATGTCTCTGCGACTCCATTTACAAGAGCTTCAAAGTTTGCATTTGCTTTAAACTGATTTTACGTTGAAGTAGTATTCCGTTATGGTTTTTAAAGTTGGTTATTATTCATAATCGCTGGAGCAAGCACAGTGTTAACAGCAACTATACCCAGCAGTTTACAATTTTCTTCTCTGCTTATTTAACAAAGAATTAAGTGATTTAGTAAGTCCGAGAGAAGTCAAAGTGATCCTTTGCCTCAGGAGAAGACTAACTTCCTTACCTCGCCAGTTGTGAAGGAAGGTCCCTTGAAAGTAAGAGACGTAAGAACTGTAAGACTGACTTAGCTTTTAGGTTTTATTTAACAGTTTTCAGCTCCTACCTACGCTCCACTTCTTTTGGTTAAAGTCACCAAAGCACTTGCTGACAAAGTCTCTGACGGCCTTGGCACCAGTCAAGGTAATTGTCTTGGCACACTGCTACTTTAGATGGGAGGAAGCCCACCCTCTCCTTTCCATGCAGACCAGGGGAGGACTGGGGACAGTTTCCAATGAGAGAAAATTGTTGTTATTGCAGTTTCAATGGCGGAAATGGAAGTTGGTATTAGGTACCGGACTTTCCAGGTGTGATGTGGCTTTTGTGTTTGTTGGGTCAGAGAACTGGAGGAAAGAGGAAGAATGGGACCTTCTCCTTGCTGTGACATGTCCCTAGAAAGACACATGTTTTTGGTCAGCCTTGGAATCCATCCATTCATCCATGAATCCATCCATGTATTGAAGGAATCACTTGCACAGGTAGTAGGGGGTAAGCATGACACGAGCGTCCTGCTTTCAAGGAGCTGTGGTCCAGTGAGGAGTGCCCACTCTAACTTTCATCTGATGGCACTTCTGCACCCCTTCCCAAAACATATACAGTGTTTCAGGAAGGAAACTTGAGGGGAAGAGACCACACACATCTAGATAGTAAGTTTAATATAAATTCTCAGTTAATTATCTAAGGATAAAGAAACTTGTAAGATTTGAGATGCTTAAACAGGGCAGAGATGGCTATGAGCTCTCTCTTCACACCTTTTCCTCCTCACCTCTTCCCTGGTGTTTAGTGAATGATACTGTACTTAAGCCATGAGAAACACTGTATGAGACTGAGGATGGGGAGAGGTACAAGGAATATTAGATATTTACTTTCAAGGTCTTCATAGTGCAGAAAAATTAGCCATGAAAAGCTGCCCAGCTTGCCAGGTATTAAATGTTTGCCAGGTAAGTGGTATGCAAACCTTCGGAGTTGGCTGGTGAGGAGTCATGTAAGAGGGGGCCTGCAGCAGCACTGGACTGGGGAGGAGTCACGTAAGAGGGGGCCTGGAGCAGCATTGGACTGGGGAGGTGTTCTTGGGGAGGGGGTTGGATTACAGGACCAGAGGCTTAGAAATGGACAAGTACCACTCTGTCCAAGAAAATGAGTTAAAGGTGCTAATTTTGTTGAACTAGAAGCTTCCCTTAGGGACACGGTGGGATAATCTTGGGGAGGTTGCTTGGGGTTGGACCCCATACAGCCTTAAGAGATAAGCAAAGTACTCTGGGCTTTATCTTGTAGCTAATGAGAAACCACGAGCACCTGCTGAGTGAGAGTGACGTGGTTAAAACAGTACTTGCTGAAGATGAATTAGGTGCAGTGCTAAGAATGGTGATTCAGGGGCCTGGCAGAGCATGGACACAGGGAATCTGAAGGGACTTGGGGTAGTTCATAGGGTAACACCAAGGACATGAACCAAGGGGTCATGGTGCTTGGAAACTGGGCAGCAGAAGCCTGCAGGGACTTGAGTCATTTTCTCCTCTGACCTCACTGGTTGCGTGATGCCCTCTCAGCGCTGATCGTCAGTCTGTTTTAGGTCGGGAAAGTTACATGTCTACACAGTGAGACAGCTAATAAATCTCTCTTGTGCACTTTTAGTCCAAGGGAAGGCACCTGTATTAGTCTGCTGGGGCTGCCGTAACTATACCGCAGACTGGGGGCTTAAACGACTGAAGTGTATCTTCTCACAGTTCTGGAGGCTGGAAACCCGGAGCAGGGTGTCAGCAGGTTGATTTCATTCTGAGGCCTCTCTCCTCGGCTTCCAGATGGCTGTATTCCCCCTTTGACTTCACAACGTCTTTCCTCTGTGCACACACACCCTGTGTCCGAATTTCCTCCTCTCATTAGGACATTAGTCACAGAGGGCTAGAGCCCACCCAAAAGACATCATTATAACTTAGTTACCTCTTTAAAGCCCCTATCCCAAATAGGGTCACACGCCCAGGTACTGGGGATTAGGCCTTCAATGTTGAATTTGGGGGCGGGGATGACACAATTCAATCTGTAACTGCACCCAAGGAGGAAGAAGATGAGGAGCAGCAGGAGGACAAGGCCAGCCATCTCCTCTGACTCCTCCTCCTGGCCCTTGCTCTGTGTCTCTTGTGGTAAAATGGCCAACCCCGAATAGAAAGTCCCCAGAACCAGCTTTCTGTCACGCTTTTCCAGAAGAATTTAGGCTGATGTCATCTGGGGGCTTTTCAACTCCCAATTTTAGGATTAGCAGTCTTTCTCCTTTTTTTCCTTTTCAGTTCTCTGGCAATGCTAGTTTCTTGCCATATTTATTGCAGTCATCTGTTTATGTGCATGATAATTTTTATAACGATGGGAGGGAGTCTCTGCAGATGAACAGGATATAGGGAATAAACAGATGCATTAAGTTACAGCTACATAATTTTCATTTTTGTCCTCCTTCCAGGGTTAGCATTTATTTTTGACATCTTTCACCTCAACCTCTGAGATGCCATCCTCTTTATTTCTAGTGTTTTCTATTTCTACCGGTCGGCTCAGGCTGAGGCCTCATGTCCTCACTTCTAAATTCTTGTTCCACTCTGGACTTCAGGCTAAAACTGCTCTCCTCACAGTCCCCTGAAGCCCTGCTGATAGTGGCCATTGCCTTCCAGCCTCAAAACACCCGTGATGTGGCAGGATAGCAGAGCAATTAAAAAGAGGGACACGAGCCAGACTGCCTGGGTCAAATGCTGGCTCTGCCGCTTGCTACTCTGCTCCTTTGGATAAGTTACTCTCCAAACCTCAGTTTTCTCTCATCTGTTAGGTGAAAGTAATAATAGTTCCAACCTCAGAGGACTGTTGTGAGATTTAAACGAGTGGAAATTGCCCGGCACATAGTAAATGCTGTGTAAGTGTAAAATATAGTAATTATTATGCTTGCCTTGTTCTGAGTGGCTTCCCTGGAGATTCAGATCGTGCTTGGCTCGCTCTCCATTTCTCTCCTACCGGGTTTCCCTTTTGTAACCTGTGAGGGGTGAGCAGGCTTCCCTGGTATCCTCCTTAGACCAGCTGCCTATCTATCAGTTGTGCTGGCCTTGGGGTAGTCCTGCTGGAACAGTCACAGACAGGTGCTGCTTGAGCCTTTGCTTCCCCTCAGGCTAGTGTCTGGAGAACAGTTCCCTACCCAGCCGCCATGGGCCCTTGCAGGCTCCCTGGAAAGGAGGGGCTGCCCAGGCCTCGACAGAGACAATTGCCCCTTTGCCTTATAGAAGTACGGCCTTTTTTCGAGCCAGGAGCCTTCTATGATCAAGGGAAAGTTTGGAATGGCCTGTCACAGTGGGGAGGGGTAGTGGTCCTCTTCTTGTTGTCTTGGTTGGGATCTCCAGGAAAAGCATGTCACATGGTGTGGAAGGTAAGGTTCTCTGCTTCTCTGAGGTCAGACAGGCTTCTGCATGATCCTGGTCACGTGGCACAAACACCGGCTCTTCTCCTTGTGCCCGTGGCCTGCCTCGGGCTGGCCACGGCTGGGGACCTTGTGAGTCACTAACTGGCCCCTAGCGATCCCTAGTGTGACACTGCATCATCACAGGGCACCCAAGAGCTCTGAGATTCACGGCTCCACCATCAAGCCACCATCAACTCATATATAAATCAGTGGTTATTCAGGACTATGCCAGTGTCCTCACTCTTCAGGTTAGTCTTTGCCTTAGGGAGGGGGTGACAGTTTGGGTTTTTTTTTAATCTTTGAAATCTGCATTCTTAACCCTCCAGTTCTTCCCTGCAATCCGAGGTTCTTCTGCAGTTGTTAGTGACTTTGTGAGAAGTTCTTGATCCTTCTCCCGTTCTCCAGCATCTTCCTGTCCTCCAGGAGACACAGCCTCCTGCTGGCACCTCTCTCTGTATCCTTTCCGGCTCCAGCACGGCTTCCCCCTTCCCCAAACAGACTCTCCCATTTTTCTTCTTAGCTCTGTGGCTCACTTCGGCATCCCCTCCCCAGTCTTCATCCCTCCCTAGATGGACGGACCCCATGGCCAAGGCTGTCCACGTGCCTCTTTCCCCACAGTGAGTGCTGATTCTTCTGCCTCCAGGAAGTAGGGCAGGCCCTTACTTTCTAGTGTGTGGACAATTGAAATGATTTATCTTAAGGACAGTATCTAAAGACGGGTCACCAAGCATTTCAGAAAATACCTGGAGCCAGATGAAATTCATGCAAGGGCAGAAGAGATTCTTTGCCTTTGTCAGGCAAAGCTTCTTTGGCCATATATGCAAAAACATTGCTCATCAATCAAAACTGATTTGTTTACCAACGTTAAAGATGTTCAAAGAGTTGGCAGAGCGTGCTACCTTTCTGCAGTTTGACTAGGTGTATTATATAAATTACAAGTTTCAGATATTGGTCTTATTTTTATTTGAGAGATATTAATAAGATAAGGCATTGCTTCCAGATGCAGATAACAGGATGTTTTTAAATCAAGTTGTTGGAGTGTTTCTTGCTAAGTCACTCAATCTGCTTTAAAGAATTTCTGTTTCGCAACAATTGATCATTATATCCCCTTCTTCAAGTCTTGTTTTGTGTGGAATAAATTTTCCACGTATGAAGACTTCCTTGAAAATCTTTATTGTACTTCTTGAAGTTAGGAATCAGGTCCAGTCATGAGTGCATGTTCAGTAAACAGTTGAATTATGGAAGGAATAATCTCGGGTTGGTTCCCCATGTGGGAGAACAGGCTGTCTTCAATCTTTACTCTCTTCAGTGGAGCTATCAGTGGTGTTATCAAAATGGGACTCCATGAGGTTTAAGTAATGAAACTTGAGCTGGAAGAGATGTTAGATAAGCTGAGAGAGAAATTTCTTCTTCTGTTTTTCTACTCACAGTGGGATTCTGAAACAAAGTCTCTGCAGGAGTATAGATGGTAGGGTCTTATGAAAGATATGTGCTGAATATTTTTGGTTTTGAATTGATGTTTTAGTGAGTGCTTTCCTAGACTTGGGATGGGGGTTGAAAGGAGAGAAATAGGAGGAGAGAATGTCTTGAAATTTTAATTCTTTTAAATTCATCTGAAAAGTTTTGTTTTGATTTGCTTATGTTCTAGGATATTGTGGCCTTAAAGATTTTTTTCCTTAGGTATTTGCATAACGCTTGTAGTTTCTACTCCTTAGGTCTCAACTAAATATAAATTGGCTTGAAAACAGAACATTCTCAGGTTAGGTTTCTGTTGATGGGTCCTGCATATTACTGTTCAGACATCCTATGGAGCTGATCAAAATGGCAATTTTACTTTAAAAAATTAGAGAAATTGGCACTGAAGGACCTTTTCTCTAAGGCTTTATTTCTGTTCTTTTGTCAAAGCCAAAACTGTTTAGGGCCAGGTCATATTTTGTGAGGCCGAAGAGGGCAACGAGTAAAATTGGGGTGTTTCAGCCATACGGTTTGAGGAATGCTTGAAGAAACTACAGTCCTTTAGGTTAGAGAAAAAGTGTGGGAGGCATAAGTACTATCTTCAGCTATTGGCAGGGTTAACACTGGCTTTCTCTGTGAAGAATGATGTCTAACCAGAAAATATGGACAAAAAAGGAATGGGTTGCTTGTCAGAGTAATGGGTTTCCCAGCCACCAGGAGCATTCGAGTAGATGCTGGTGGCTGTCAGGATTTGTGTATTCTGGATTCCTTCATTTAGTGAGGTGTTGGAGGTTCTTGGTGGGAAGAAGGGCACTACTGCAAAGACTATGATTCTGTGTGAGAGGGTTTCGGGGAGAAGCAGCAGAGTGTGGGGAAATAAACACTGTCAGAATGCATGGGGAAACCTGGGCTCTGGTCTCAGCTCTGCCGCCATATTGTTGGCTATTTTGGGCAAATCTCTTGGCTTTCAGTCTTTATTTTTGTAAAATGAAGGATTGAATCACTGTCATCCAGGGTTCCTTCTAAATCAACAATTTTTAGATAATAGTTTTCCCAGCCTGCACTTTTGATAGTTGACTGCAGACCCCGAATCCTTGATGGACCTAAACTGTAAGGAAAGAGCAGCAGAACCATATGCTTGTTGAAGCCAATAAGGACACACCTACATGGGATTTGCTTTTGTAAGGAATCCTCCGGATACTTATCTCATTCCATACTCTAGTTCGGTGATAGTTTACCGATGGTTACTGCATGTA
Organism: Equus quagga; assembly: GCF_021613505.1. Lineage (NCBI taxonomy): Eukaryota > Metazoa > Chordata > Mammalia > Perissodactyla > Equidae > Equus > Equus quagga. The sequence goes on from NC_060286.1 coordinate 8,222,253, forward strand.
AACTAATTTAAAATAAAACATGATCCCAGAGATTATAGTTTGTTTTTTTTTTTTTGAGGAAGATTAACCCTGAGCTAACATCCGTGCCCATCTTCCTCTACTTTATATGTGGGACGCCTACCACAGCATGGCTTGCCAAGTGGTGCCATGTCCGCACACAGGATCAGAACCAGCAAACCCTGGGCCACAGAAGCGTAATGTGCGCACTTGACCCCTGTGCCACCAGGCCGGCCCGAGGTTATGATTTTTAATGTGATTAAACTAGCATACATTATGGATCTATTATAGCAATATAAAGATGTATCTGGTTTCAGTAAATTATAGTCTAGTGGGGATCACAGCTGGATTAAACTGAAATGATGCAATGTCATGAACTTAGTGCACAGACACAAGTACTGTGTAAAGGGCGCAGTCATGTATGCTGCCTGGTGGGGCAGGGATAGGCTTTGTGGAGGAGTGGGCTTTGCATCTTCCAGGATGAGCAGGACCTTGCCTGTTGGAAAAGGTCATTCCAGGGAGAAGGTTTACTATGAGGAAATATACAGAGGTTTGCAAGTACATGGCATGTTTAGAGAACAGTAAGTAGCTGATAAAGCTAAGCACAGAGTACCTGGGAGGTGTGCTTGGACTGGAAAGGTGGTTTGAGGCTGGTTTGGACAGAATCTCAAATGCTATAGTAATAATCTGAGCTTTAACCTTTAGGCAGTGGCGAAGGCAGAATCTTTCGTGCATGACTGTGGGTCTGGGGTTTATATGGCCAGCTCTGTTAGGGGGAGTAGAACGGATGGAGCTGTGGGGGAGCTGGCAGTATCCAGCATAAGTATGTGCGGGGAATAGTCAGTGTTCAACCATGTTCATGCAATGATCTCTATCTGAACCTCAATCTCCTATAAGTTTATTGAAGTAGCTCAGTCCAGCTAAATCCTCTCCACCAGAGACCCAAATTATAATTTTAGGAAATCAAACAACGGAAAACTTGAATTAGGCTTTAAAAAAAATCTGAAAAAAAAAAGTAAGTAAAAGGGAAAGGAGGTGGAAGACAGCATCAGTTTGGGGGCTTCTGTAGCAGTCCAGCCTGGGAAGGGTCCGACGAAGGCACTGCACTAAGGATGGAATGGTGGAGGTTTGGGAGGTTTTGGAGGACTGTTGAAGAGGATAATGAGTTAAATGTGAGGCTTGATAATTTTTGGAATGCCTGCAGGACATCCTGGTGGAGATCTATGTGTCAGATTAGAGTTTCAGCTTGTAGACACGTACTTGGTGGCCCTCAGTGATGGCGGAAGCCACGAGAATACATAAAATATCTAAAGGAGTGCTTGTTAAAGTGGGCATAGGGTCCAAACACAGAATCTTAAAAAATATAAAAACTCTGAGAGGTGAGCAGAGAAATGGAACTTTGAGCGAGTGGTCGAAGTGATAGGAAGAGAACCCTAAATCAGGAGATTCTGGTGATGACTTAGGCCTGCAGAAAGAAAAGTTGAAGAATAAGGATGTGTGATGTGGGTTCTAGCTCTGTCCAGAGGTTTGGGTGTTCTGATTTTAAATGGCCATTCTGGGATCTGAGCCCGAGAGTCTTTGGGAGAAGATCGCTGGGTCCTCTACCCCGTAGATGGGGGGAAATAGGCCTCAAGAAGATCCAACTTTCTTGCTCTTATTCACTGCTCACCAGGCAACCCTTTGACCTGTAATTTCATCTGAAGGGGAGCCACTCCCAGATACAAGGTTGACTGCAGTTCTATAGATGAAGATTGGTATTAGCTCTTGGGCCAGGAATAGCCATTATAATATAAAAGTTGATGTCCTAATTTATCACATGTATTATTGCTGGAAAAGCACACAGATATCATGCCATCAAGACACAGCCCTACCCTGTGTTTCTCACCCTGGATTGTAGAGTCAAGGAGTGCATTGTTGGACCCGACTTCCTAACTGAGGGCCAAATGCTCGTTTTGTACCTACTCTACCTCTCTGCCTTTCAGCTTCTGGTTGGTTTAATTGGAGGAAACTAGTCCTTAAGAGTCTGAGGAACTCTGGGTAAACTTTAAATATCATAAAGCCCTGGAATAGTATTTGGACTGTGGCGCCTCACCAAGATGCACCAATAAGTGAGGCTCAGCTTGAAGCCGGCATCTCACCTCTTTTGTGTTTTACAGCATTAGAATGATCCTGGTTGACCCCTTTAAGAAATTTTTCTCCCTGTGACTCTGATCTGGTGAGGGCAGCTCTGTACCCTGAGAGGATGTGCCCGGAGGAGGCACATGTGTCTTAAGAGGCACAATTTTCTGGTAAAAGTGATCAGCACATAGCATGCTATGAAGCTAGAGCTTTGTTCCACAACACTTTGCAACATGGTTCCTGCAAAGCACGGGGATAAAAGCACCACCTTCTGTGCCTCAAAGTCCTACTTTTATAGTCCTTGTTTGCTTTGCTAATTAAGAGACTTTCACAACTCCCTCTTGACCTAAATGTGTAAAATGTTGCATGTTGTTTTGGCTCCTCTAATAGCTTTTGTTTGGCACATTCTGAATTTATAAGGTGAAATGTAATTAGCCCCGGATATCCAAGTCTCTGCTGGGAATGATTTCAAGGAGCAGTACATCTCCAAATCTGCTTAAAAGTCTCCAACCTCTTTGCATCTTTCAAAAAATGTTTAAATCTCTAAATTGGCCTTGATTCTGAAAGGGTAAATGGGGAGAAGTTTGAGGGAGTAATTGGGCTGAGTCAGGTACTTGTGCTCAAGGTTGGGAAGAAAGGAACTATTTTCAATGGCTCTGCCATCCTTGTGTTTTAAGATCAATACTCATGCCTGCCATATGGAGACAGACCTCTGGCTTTCAGGCTGCAACAGTTTGGCCCCATGGAATCTTCCCTTGATGGGCGATGCTAATTGCCAAGGGGCAGGTCTAGTGCGATGGGTTCCCATGCTTCAGTGCACAGCCCCTCTGGGTAGGGATGCTGTGCAGCAGAGTGATGTGGGCACGTAAGTGGGTGGAAATTTTCTAATGTGTCACAATAATAACAATGCAGAATCCTATTGCTGTTCAGCTTCCCCTAGAACTTCAGCCCACGCAGCAGCCTACTTGGTTCACAGTCCTGTGTGAATGCTAGACAATTAGCAGCTGATAATGAAGAATGCCATGGGAACCAGTGGGAAAATAATAGCTTGCTCCAAGGATATAATGAAATGAAATTAGCACAGACAGTAAAACAGACAATTTATGTTGTTGGGTTTTTTTGTAATTAAAAAGAACCAGTAAATATTTCTAGTAGAAAAATCTCGGAATCTATTAGGCTCTCATCTGTTTTGGAAGGGGGTTTTATTCAGAAATTAACTCCAGAGAAGTTTCTTAGCTTCTACTGAGGAACTAGAGTAGTTGGAAAGTGGCTATTTTATTTGAATACACTGATAATTTTGTTTAATTGTTGTTACTAAATCGTTGTCATGTGATCTGAAATTTAGGGAGGCTAATACTGAATGATCCCATTTACTGTTAGGGCTATACAGTATACTCTTAGCTGAAATGTAAGTGAATTTTGACTGTTCCCAACAAATTCTTAATAACAGAGTGACCTTGTATCTCTGTGGGTGAAGAACTGTCTGAACACAAGAAAATATTCATATTGTCTAAGAAATTGGGGTTTTATTTAAAGGGCCCTCAAATCTTCCTATTTCTAGATGTGCCATACACTGCTTAGTCTTTGAGCACAAAGCTGTACATACTACTTTTTGGGGTCAAAAGTTAAAATTTGAAGAGTCTTTATAATAATTATTTTAAAATATTTAATTGTTTTAGACTGCAAGAAAATGGTTTTTTTTTTATGGTATTGAATTGGTGAAAAACAATTCTGTTAAAAGTTTGGTCTCACTGTGTGGGAAGTCTTCTGTGAGCTGAAAAATAAAAAAGTTATAAACAAATCAGAATTATGTTTCACTCCAAATACTGTCCAAATGCATTTGTTTTGGAGAGTTGAAGAAAGCTGGATATCTTTCTTCTAAGATGTTTGTCTGAAGTAGACTTGTCTCTCAATTTCTCTCATTTATAAAAATATTCATTTGTTGCTTGAAAGCTAAATTGCCACATTGATTCAACAACCATTCCACTAAAATCTTATAAGTGTAAATTCTCTGATGTTTCAACATGACGTGCTTTTATTGGGCATATGTTTCTAATTTTATGTAATTATAGTAAATTCAGTAATGTTCAAGTTGTAATGAATGATATGCATGCTAACTCATTAATTTTATTTGGCAAATGACATATAAATTGTACAAGGCCCATACATTGTTCAATTAAATTCAGCAAAGTAAGTGTGCCATTAAAAATCCAACAATCCAGAAATGTTGACTGTAGCCCTATAAACCATCAACATCACCTAACTCCTTTTGCTTCTTTTCTATCCTCTTCCCCATTTGGGCAGATGTAGGAAAAAGTAGAAGTTGGGGACAGTGGAGAGTAGCTGAAATGTTGATGGAAACTCAGACAAGTGAAGAAAATCTCAAAGCTTCCCTCTGTGGATCTACTGGTGCATTTCAGCCATTCTCATCATTAAATGCTGCATCTGAGCTAACCATCTGAGTATTAAGGGAAACGAGAACAAGCTTGCTGATAATTCTGGGCTTCTAGAAGTGTGTGTGTGTGTGTGTGTGTTGATGCTAAGGGAGAATTTGCATTTTAAGCATGTAAAGCAGACAGGTTAGGTTACTCAGAGGAAGATGGACACATTTCAACACACATATATTACCACACTAAAGATAGCACCCCGTGTATACCCCCAAATGCTGTGTTCTCAAGTGTTCTGAGAAATGATTGGTTGCTAGTGACTCCATATGTTGCTATGTTTTATTTTGGAACATGTTAAAATCTCACTTAGGTTTCATTAAGCCAATTTTTTCCTATTTTTTGAAAGGCCTATTTTTTCCATCCAAAGAATTTGTTTGACTATGTGGTTAACATATCCTTGTTAGCTATTACTAGGAAGAAAATTTAAGTGGAACTACTCATTTTCCTTACTTTAAATATATATAATTTTATATTTCGTAGTCTTAGAAATTTTTTAAGAAAATGATTGACTATCCCCGAAGATTGAGGTTGTAATGCCTAACTAACCCTAAATTTAGGACACTGGTGAAATGATATGCTGCTAGGTAGAAAGGCTTTGTTCTTTTGTTTTTTCAGTTCCAGAAACATCACTGTAAAAAAAAAAAAAGGAAAATTAAAGTCCTCACATTAATTTGTTCTGTACTAATTTTTTTAAGTGACATTTAAATTTGTAGTTAGTTATAAAAATACAGCTAATGGTATAAAGGACTCTAATTGTTTGTTCAGATATTTTGAATTTGTGCCTTGAAGTAGCTGTATATGGAGTTGGCACATAGGTATTCAACTCTTCGAACTTTCTCCTTTCCTACCTTCTGTTCTTTGTAGCGTTGCAAAGAAAGTGGTGAACATAAATTATAGATCAAGAGCCTCAACTCTTATTGTGCCAAAATTGCCTTTGACAATATCTCCTTGTTTTGCAAAAGCTGCTGATATCTAATGCTGTAGCTTTTATTGTCACCTCTTTGTCTGGGGACCAAAGGAGTCTGGGCTTGGGTCAACTTGAGTGATAGACACCTGTGCTGTACTCAGGTCACCTCCACTGGCCTTGTTCACTGTCCTTCCTGAGAGGCTCCTTGGGTCTTCAGGTCGATGATCCTTGGAGGAGGAGGTAGACATGCCCAGGCAATCCTTAATTCTTTTTAAATTTTATTTTTGTTGAGATATAGTTGACATGTGACATTGTATAAGTGAAAGGTGTATAATGTTTTGATGTGATACGTTTATATATTACAGTGGGAGCACCATTGTATTGTTACCTAATAGATCATCACATTACATAGTCATCATTTCTTTTTTTGTGGTGGTGACAGTGAAGATCTAGTCTCCTAACCGCTTTGAAGTTCAGGATACAGTACTGTTGTCTGTAATCACTGCGCTGTGCGTTAGATCAATCCTGGAATTCTAAGGCGAACAAGTTCAGGCCTAAGTTAGGGACTTCTGCTGCGAGACCATGCTGGAGAACCTCATGGAAACAGTTTCAGAGTCATGCTGCTTTTTAAAGGGATGAAAGAAATTGAAGTTATATCACTGAAAACCGGACGTACAGGTTGATGGATACTCAAAGATGGAAGAGGTTTAGAAGTGAGTAGAGTTTTAGATGTACCTCAGACTCTCATGTTTTTAATGAGATGCCTCACATTCTCCAGAGTGGTGCCAAGAAAGCTTATTCCTGAGGAATTATAACTTTACTTGTTAATTATTTCTATTGTCATTGCTCCGTTAATTCTGATTCCCCCCCTTGATCATTTTGTTAAATAAATTTTCAGCTTCCTCTCATCCTATTTCCAGTTCTTGTGAGTCAGATGGCTGCAATTGGTTAGCCTTTTTTTTTTTTTTACTTCTGCAACAGCCATGGAATGAAATTTACAAACATCTAGTGACTGTGTGACATGCAGAGGCTTTTCTATTTGTTTCATTGTACGTGCTGTCTTCTCCTTAAGCCATTGATGGAGAATCAACAGATGGGAGTATCCAGGGGAACGTGAGAGACGTATTTAACTTTGAGGAAGTTTTCAATATGAACTATGTGATCGAGCTTCACAGCCATCTGATTTCCAATTGAGTAATTACTGGAATAATTAGATGAGTTACTCTGCAGATGGCATTTAAGTTCTTGACATATGTGCCCTTGTCATCTATAGCAGATGATAGATGTAATGCTTGTTCTTCACGATGGCGTTTGTATACATGGGATGCAAAATGGCTTTAAGCTTCCCTGCCAAAGTCTTTAATTTTGTTTAGACTCAGATGCAGCGTCAAACCCTCCTTGGCTTATACAGATAGAGCTGTTGGCTTGCTGTGCTCAGTGTTACACATCGATGGTAGAGATGTGCTGTCTACAATTCCCATGACCTATAATATTTAAACTTTATTTTTAATTGTAAGTATTGAACAATAAAATTATGGAATGTTAAAACATGAAGAAAACACTTGCAAATCAAATCTAAGAAAGCTATTATAATTTTTCCTCATATTTCCTTCCGGTCTTTATTAAAATGACATATTTGTAGTTTATACTTTTTGTGAGATAAAATTCATATTCCATAAAATTCACGCCCTCTTAAAGTGTACAATTCAGTGGTTTTTAGTATATTCACAGAGTGGCAGCACCATCATCAATATCTAATTCCAGAGTAATTTCATTACCTCAAAAAGAAAACTCACACCCACTTGCAGTCACTCCTAATTTTTCCTTCCCACCAGCTCCTGGGATGAACTAATATGCTCTCTGTCTCTGTGGATTTGCCTATTCTGGACATTTCATGTGAATGGAATTGTACAATATGTGGCCTTTTGTGTCTGACTTCTTTCAGTTAGCACAATGTTTTCAAGGTTCATCCATGTTGTAGCATGTATCAGTACTTCATTTTTTTATTCCAGAACAATAGTCTATTGTATGGATATACCACATTTTGTTTATCTATTTATCAGTTGATGAACATTTGGGCTATTTGCACTTTTTGGCTATTATGAATAATACGTTATTTTTTGTGTGAACATGTTTTTGTGTGAACATATATTTTCAGTTCTCTTGGATATATACCTAGGAGTGGAATTGCTAGGTTATGTTTGGAATTTTAAACCACTTTTAAAGGGGACAGTTTGTGTGCAACCCTGGTTATGCAGTTCTTACAAGTCTAGGCTTGCTGCCAACTTCTTAGCCATTTCTACTATATTCTACTCAGGTAGAAAGTATGTAAGCTAACTTACAGTTTAACAGAGCATCTGACTAACAGCCGTCATACACCTCTTCCGACTTCCCACTAAGTATGCATAAACACGTAGAAAAAGATGAAACTGGAAGTGATAGGTTCTAGGAGGAACATGAACTCTGCTGAAATAGCCAAGCTTGCCAAACTAAGTTTTCTCTCTGCTTTAACTAGATTTGTACTTATTCTTAGCATTCTCCCCCATCCAACTTGATAGGAGGGAGAAAGACAGTATCTTCCCTCAGTGTCTGCCATTGACTCAAATACTGAGTTCACAGTAATAAGTATGGTGTAGTGGTTAAGAGCACACTTTCACCTATTTAGCTGAGTGAAAATGTGTAGGCTGTATTTAGGAAGATCTGTCAGAATGCAGAGGGGAAAACACAGAGGAAAAAAATGGAAGTTGGTAGCCGAAGAAATAGTAAGCCAGTTTAAGATAGAAACAAGGAAAACAAGAACTGTTGAAACAGAAGAAATTACAAAGATATAATTGAAGAAAACTCTCCCAAGCTGTGAAAAAGAAAAAAAGCCATGGGTATGTTGCTGAAAAGTCTGGGTTCCAGAAAAACTCAACAAAAGATACTCACAAAAAGGCACATTCTGGTAAAATTTTTGTGTTAAAAGGAAAAAATTCCAGAAGCATTCAGACCAAAAAATTCTGTGGCCCACACAGTAACAAAAAGTAAGCTGCAGTGTCACACCATTTATGAAACATTACAGATTAAAAGATAATGCACTAATGTCTACTCACTTGTAAGGAGAAAAAAATATTGGCACCTACCTAAGAATTTTATATCCATTCATAGTTAAGTCACTGCTACAGGAATTATTGCTAACAAAAGTGTCATCGTCTCCAAAAAGCAGAGTTATTTTGAACAACACCAGGCTCCCTTCCCCCATTTTTTCTTGCATCTTTGGAGATCATATTGAATAATCTCTTCATATTGTCTTCAGTCTGGAATCTGTGAATGTTTTTATATTAAATACATTATCATCAGCATATGAAATAGAATCTCAGTGATGGTAAAAATAGTTAAGAAAAAATTTGTAAGAAAAAAAGCAATGTGGGGCCGGCCCAGTGGCGCAGTGGTTAAGTTCGTATGTTTCGCTTCTTGGTGGCCCGGGGTTCGCCAGTTTGGATCCCGGGTGCGGACAAGGCACTGCTTGGCATGCCATGCTGTGGTAGGTGTCCCACATATAAAGTAGAGGAAGATGGGCACGGATGTTAGCTCAGGGCCAGGCTTCCTCAGCAAAAAGAGGAGGACTGGCAGTAGTTAGCTCAGGGCTAGGCTTCCTCAAAAAAAAAAAAAAAGAAAAAGAAGAAAAAAACAATGTGAAATGTTAAAAATGATGGGTAGTGAGATTCAACATGATCTTTTTTGATTTTCCAGGACTTTCAAAATATTCTACTACATGTATGAATGAATTATTTTTTAATGTCTCTAAAAATACTAGAAGTTTTTAATTTAATAAAAGTACTTGATAAACCAGAAAAAGGGAAAATCAATACAGACAAGTTAGTATTTTCCCAGTAGTCGAAATGACTGGCAGGAGGTATACAAAATCTTAAGGGTTGCCTTCATCTTTTTCTGTATTTTGCAGATTTTATGTAATGAGCATCATGTTGCTTTATAATGGAAAAATATACTCTATTCAAAAATAAAAATTTAGTTTCATTAATGAATGACATTATTAGGTGCAATTGTTTCTGCTTATGAATGATCGATGACTCCTCCTTTTCCTAAGACAGGATCTGAAGCAAATCATCTCCTGTGTTGTTAGTGCTACTGACCCACTTGAGGTATATCTTTTTTTCTGGACGTTTTCATTGATAGGTACATTTATCAATGTGTTGTTACACAGAAGAGTTCCACATTTATTCAGGCATCAAATATTTATAGCATGCCTATCCTAAGCTAGCTACCGAGAGTACAATGAATAACTGAGGTAAAGTCCCTCTTCTTATGAAGTTTAAAATTTAACATTTGAAAACTGTTGAAAAAGCTGTCAAGGGCTCAGTGGGTGGGAACACACAGCAGAAGCATCCAGCCGGGTCAAGAGGAACAAGAAAGGCTTTCAGAGGAAGTACAGTCTCAGAGTCAGCCAGAAGAGAGGGGAGCGGTCGTCCCATGGAGTTGAAATAGCCTCTCCAAAGGTCTGGAGGTGAGCTATGTTTGGGGAACCAGAAATAGATGAATACACTGGCAACAAAGAGTTTGATGTTGAGGAGTGATGAGTGATAAAGCCTAGAATCAGTAGCTAGGTCATGAAAGGCCTTGGAAACCAAGTTAAGGAACGCAAATTTTATCCTATGGGTAATGGGAAGCCATTGGAGAGTGTATTTGTTTCCTAGGGTTACCATGAAAAATTACCGCAAACTTGATGGCTTAAAACAACAGAAATTTATTCTCTCACAGTTTTGGAGGCCAGAAGTCCAGAATCAAAATGGCAGCAGGGTTGGTCCCTCTGGAATATGTGAGAGAGAATCTGTTCCATGACTCTCTCCTAGCTTCTGGTGGCTGCTGGCAACCCTTGGCATTCCTCAGCTACAGGCTTCATAACTCTAGTCTTGGCCTCTGTCTTCACATGGCTTTCTTCTCTCTGTGTTTTCTCCTTTTCAGTCTTTTGTAGGGATACTTATTGAATTTAGGGCCCACCCTAATCCAGGGTGATCTCTTCTCAAGATCCTACACTAATTACACCTGCAAAGACCTTTACTTCAAATAAGGTCACATTCTGAGACTCCAGGTGGACATATCCTTTGGCGGCTACAATTCAACACACTACAGAAGGCTTTAGAGGGGCAGTTGAGCAGATCAGACTTGTATTTCAGAAAGATTGCTCTGGCTACTGTGTAGAGGAGGTAAGGCTGGGAATGTGGCGGTCAATGGGAGTCTGGGTAAAGGATGCCAATGACTTTGGAGGTAAGAAAGGGGAGATGAGTGTAGGAAGTACTCTGAAGATGGTTGGTTGCAAAGGGGAAAAGAGAGAGGGCTTTAGTTGAGGAGCACATGGAGGTTAGAGGGGGTTTTTAAAGAATGGGGGGTACTCGGTGGATTTTTAATGCAGATGAGACAGATGTTGTATCTACGAGGGGGAGTAGTAGTTGAAAATACAGAAGTGAGAGGCAAAAAGGTAGAGATAATTGTTTTGATGAAAGAGAGGAAGATGGGGTCCGGATCACAGACTACACACAAAGCAGCACCTCCATCACCTGACTGCTCCTAGATTATTTTAACAGCTCTGTAAAGATGATGATGGTGATGATGAGGAAGATGGTTATTCCTGTTTGAGAACTCTGTGTGCCAGGTGCCACATTGATTATTTTCCATGTGTTACCTGATTTAATCTTTGATGTAGCTATATTTCTTATCTCCTTTTATGGTTTAGGAAACTAAAGCATAGAGAGGTTAAATAATCTGCCCCGGCCACAGAGATAATAAGTGGTAGAGTGTGATTTCCTCCCAGGCAGTGTGACTGCTGACCCTGTGCCATTAAGCACTAGTACCCGTGCTGCCTCTCACAGGAGAGGGAATGATCTATATGTGTGTAGCTTTTTTTCATGGTATATTTTGGCTTTGATAGCAGGCACTATTACGATTATGTAGACTACAAAGCTATTATCTTGCCTGCTATTTTTGTTTTGTTTGTTCTTTCATTGACTTTCCGCTAGATTGATTCAGTGAGGCAGTACCATTTATTTTCTTTATCTTTTTGTGGGGTTTGGACTGGTTTGATTCATCCTTTCTCTGTTTAGGTAGATGGTAAGGCGAGGTGAATATTATCCCTTTATATTATGCATCCACATCTTAAACCTACTCAAGGATTAGAGCTCCTCTTAGGAGATTCATTATCCTAAGCTTTCGCATAAACCCGTCTCCCTTGAATAACTTATTGACACCTGCTCTGTAATCAATTCCTTTATACAAGTTGACTTTGGATTTCTTTACTAAATGTTGTCTTGACTCAAATGTCATTTCCTCAGAGGAGTCTTCTCTCAACCCCAAACTAAATTTGGTCTCCCTGTTGTATGCACCTCATAGCTGAACTCAATGGCTGGGACTCTTTAAGGGGTACTGGGCAGCACTTAACCAGGGTCATTTAAAGCTCAGGGTATTTTGACAAGGAAGATGGAATTTCATTTTTAAAGTTCTAAAATATTAGCAGTCAAAATATAATTCTAATTTCTTATTTAGATGGCATGGATCAGGAATTTTCTTGTCACCATTGATAATCAGCATCATACTGCATAGTTGGACTTGCAAAGATGTATCCAGAAAATGCCTTTTCCTCCAATAGCTAATACTGATAGATGTGTTTATCTGAAAGTTTGTCTCAAGTGATACTTTTTTAAGCTTTAGGCAGCTGTGTTTTTAAGAGACTTGCTTTTATAACCCTGGTCAACCATGATCCAACTCAACTCATTTGATGGATCTCTCTCTTATAGTTTGTGTGCTTGAAGTTGAATAGTAGGCTGAGGATAAGAGTGAGAGGAATTATATTCCAGATGGAAGAAACCACATGTGCAAAAGTTTGGAGGTCTGTCCTCTGAGGAACCAGCCTAGCAGGATGTACCGGGCAACAGTCCTTTTCCTTTCCCTGGTACACAATCCTGCAGATGCCAGCACAAGTCAGGACTTGTAGACTATTTGCCTCTTATTAATAAAAACAAAGATTCTGAATAACTTTGATCATTTGTTAGAACTAAAAGTTGGATCTCTTTAGTTGAGATGATATTTTTTCCTTTGTGTTCTCTTGCCAGTCCCTTCGGAAGCCATTGGCTTCTTGTCTGCAGTTGGGGTCTTTATTGTTCTTCTGGCTGTCCTCTTCCTCTTCATCAGCAAGAAGCTGTGTTTTGAAACGATAGGAGGTCTTCCATATCTGGAGCCACGAGGAAAAAGAAAGCACTCTAAAGACAAGACTGGGATCCGTGAAGGCCTGGGTAAGCATTACGCTTCGCATTCTCCTCAGCATGACAACTTGCTGTGGTTTGGGTCAGGGAGGGGTGTCATTGTTTCCAGGATGGGCCCCATTAAGAAATCACACATGAGCTGTCTAACGCCGCTGTGGTGGACATGATGAATGGACATTACTAAAGAATACATTAGTTTTATCAAAGTCATGCTCTCCTTCGAGTTTGAAGAGCAAATGGGAAAAGGCTGACTACCACTTCCCATCTTAGTTTTTCAGTTGTCTATTTTAGTGTAGTTGAGTTTCCCTCTGACTAATGAAGAAAAAAATGTTTTTTGATTGACAAGAGCCTTGGTGTGTTTTACTCTCTTTTCTGTTGGAACAGTGTTGACATTTCATTCAGTTAGCTGCTTTGAGATTTTCAAGGCTCAGGACCACTCCCCACCTCATATGGCAGCACTCACTTTTCCAAAAAGAGTCTTTTACTCTTTGAGCTCACTGAATCTGCTATATCATTTACTAACTGGCTTCAGTTTGATGGGGGAAAATAACATACTTAGGGAAATAATTGGCTTCCTGCTCTTACAGGACGTATTCTATTTTCAGTTGCTGAAGCATAGAACTTTGTGATACAGGCTGTTATCAGAGTGGTGTCATCATCACATGGAAGCTGGACATTTAAAGATAGTGCTCTTACAAGTAACAACTTTGCTCTTTTTTATCAGTCTGATTCTCACTCTCCTCTCCCATGTCCCAGCTGGGGCATGATGTAACTGGGGGAGGACCAATCGTATCTTATTTTTTTTTGAGTGAGAGGCAAGGCCTTGAGGAGAACACCCTCTAGTCATCCTACCTCCTGGGCATATTCTAAGTCAGCCTGGACCTAGGAAAATATTTGTTTTTTGATATGGCAGCTTCTGTAGCCATGGTTCAGCTTTTTTGCTTTGTTATAAGAAGGGGTGTATTTAGGGATAAATTTGTATTAATTATCTATTGTTTCATAACAAATTGACCCAAAACTTAAGTGCTTAAACCAACAAATATTTATTGTTTCATGGTTTCTGAAGTTCATGAATTTGGGATTGGCTTAGTTGGGTGGTTGTAGATGAGGGTTATTTGTGAAGCTGCAATGAGAATGTCAGCTGCTGTCATCCGAAGTCTTGACTGGAGCTGATGGACTCCCTTCCAGGAAGGCAGAAGTCCTCAGTTCCTATCCATGTGGAACCCTCTGCAGGGCTACTCGAATGAATTTATGACATGGCAGCTGGCTTCCCTCAGAGTGAGAGATCCAGAGAGAAAAGCAATGAGGAAGCCACAGTTCCTTTTATGACCTAGACTAGGAAGTCATACATTGTCACTCTCACCACATTCTAGTCATTCACTAAGTACAGCCTATGCCCAGTGGAAGGGGAATTAGACTCCACTTTTGAAGGGAAAGGTAATAAAGAGTGTGTGGGCATATTTTACAATAACCACAGGAGAGAATAATGGGAGGGGTGCAAATTGCAGAACTGGCAATCTCTTTGGCATTGCTGCTGTTGCAGTGGCCTTATTTTTTGAACTCCACTTGGGATGTCTGACTCATCTTCTGAAAACAGAATGGAATATTTTAAATAGTTCATTAGGTAAAATCTGGAGCTTACAAGTTTAGCCACTACTGTCCTAGCTGGGACATAAGTGAGTGGGATGAAGACTTCTGCTTGGTCATGGGATAGTATGGAGGTGGGATTCATGGCAACTTTACTTTTCTCACTTAAGCAGCTGACTGTCACTAGTTGTGTGACCTTGGCAAATTATGGACCCATTCTAAACTTCAGTTTCCTTATCTACACATTGGGTTTGTCGATACATCCTTTATAGGGTTGATGTAGAATAATGAATTATGGTGCCTATGGTGAAAGTCCTAATAGAACTTTAACCATAGCTGTGCAGCATTAACAAAATACCAGTCACAGTAAAGCTTCTGGAAATGACATCGTACATAAACACATTGTATTCATTGCTTAAATTGGGAGATTAAAGTCGGTGATGTTTTCTCCTTTGCAAATTATAATGGGTACAAAGAACTAAGGTTAGAGCTATTTAAGATATTTCCTTTTTGTCTTGTTTGACATGTTATCTGAATATTTTAGAGACAATTATGAATTATACTTGCAAATAAGTTGAGGTTTGAAGATAATGTTGAAATAATAACAATAAAGCACAAACCAGAAGCTGTTAGCTCAAGAAACACTGAAAAATCCATGTGTCGCGCTCAGAGTGGGGTCAGATAAAGGGAGCTTTAAAAATAGTGTGATCAGGAGAATCTCCAAATTATGATGTCTAAGAAGCAAACACCTTAATTTTGACATTTCTGCTCTTAAAAATTTAATTATCATTGATCAAAAGTCTTTGAAAAATGTGCTTTTAGCCAAGATTTTATCTAACTTTTGATATTTGCCTTAATTATCCTTAGAGTACTGATCTCTAGTGAAGTTGGGTGTTCTTAACGTATTTTGACAAGTGTAGAGAAGTAAGGGAGGCAGCCTGGTGCGGTGGAAGGAAGCACAGTGCAGACAGCCCGAGCTTAGGTTTACCACTAATTGGCTGTGATATTTTGGGCAGCTCACTTCCCCACTCTGGGCCCTAAGTCCTCATTTGCAAATTGATGAGTCTGGACTAGGTTTCTCCCAGTTCTCTTTGTGCTGTTTGGTTCTTAGGCTTACCATAGCAATGTCTTCTCTAGGTCTCAGTCTATAAATGGAAGAGGGTTAATAAAAATGATTAAAAATCAACTAGAGCATCCTATTCTTAGATTGAGCTACATGAAATTGCTATTTTTACAGATCAAAAAATGGCTAAGTATCAGCAACCTAATCACTGTAATCTAATATATGTGGGGTTCTAAGGAATAAAATAATTATTTTTATTTGTGTGGTAATATCATCAGAGAGGTGGGAGTGACAATTTATTTTCTGAACCCACTATGCAAAATAATTTACCTGACAAACATACCTTGCCTTCTTTTAGGCTATATATTTTTCGAAGTTCAAAAAATTTACACACATCTGGATTTAGGTAAGGGAAGAAGGAAACTGAAACTGTTTCTTCCTAATAACACAGGTAAAAATAATAATTCGATAATGATAATTGGTAGCTATCATTTATTTATCATTACCATTGCCATGCACCTACTAAGTATGTCACATGCATTAATGCATTATTTGATCTCTTTATGCAAAGTCCTAGTGTTGCTCATTGGTAGTGATTGCTTTAGGGGAAGAATGGATACCACTTGGAACAAAGAAGCCATTGTTCAGCTTTGAGATAAAGACTTGATTAAAAATAAAATTCCCATAGTGAGATGATTGTTTCTATTTATTTATTTATTTCTTGCAGTAACATTGGATTATAACCTTATATAACTTTCAGGTGTACATCATAATATATTTCGCATTCTGTGTAGATTACATCATATTCACCACCCAAAGACTAATTATAGTCCATCACCACACATTTGTGCCTAATCACCCTTTTCGCCCTCCTCCCTCCCCCCTTCCCCTCTGGGAACCACCAATTCAATCCAGATAATAGTTTTTAAAGAAGCCTAGCTTTGAGAGAGAGAGGGAAGAGTTTTGATTTCCTGGCGTTTTTCCCCCCTGAAAAGCTTTCTTTATATATCAAAGGCAACATTTAGAAGTTTGAGTGAAGAGCTTCATTTTAAGAGGCACAATGTAGAAAGGATAAAGGATGTGATATGAGGGCAGCTCCTCCCAGGCAGGGAGGGGAAGAAGAAAGCCCTTCTGCTGCTGGAAAGGGCAGCCCCTGATGGGAAAGACGACAGGGAAAGAGATCTGAAGGGCTTAAGACATTGCCTGGACCCTGAGAAGGATGGTGGGTGTAGGGCAGGGTCGTAGTGGTTGTAGTGAGAAGATCAGAATCCAGCGTGGCCTGAGGAAGAGGCGGGAAGCAGAGTGCCAAGTGCTTCCCACTTGGAACTGTGGCAGGAGACTGCCTCACATGTGTCCTGTGTGGGCCTAGGGTGGCTTCACAGGGTAGAATATACTGGTGGGAATGGAAGGAGAGAGAGCTTGAGAAATCTGCCCTCGCGGGTCCTCAGTGAGTAGTTCATGTCACACAGGGGTTTTAGGGTTTTCTGCATGACCGTGTGGGGTGGAGGAGAAGACAGCAGAGGAATAAAAGTCAACGCACCTGCCGCGGAGTTGTTGCAACAACTTCTGTTGTTACTCGAGGCCTCCTTGAATCAGGGCTGGCTTCAGGGGCATGCAAGCTGTCTCTTGCACAGGGCCCCATGCCTAGGAGGGACCCTGTGCTTGGCTGAATGCTCTGCTGTTGCCTTCTTAAAATTCTTAACGATTTTTGAATCAAGGGCCCTGCATTTTCACTTTGTGTTGGGTCTTGCAAATGATGTATGTAGCCTTGTGTTGCCTGGAATGATCACCAGGAGGAACTGTGGGTAGGGACACTTCACAGGGAATGCTGTGGGGGAAGAGACCGATTCCTCTGGAGGTCAGGGGAGCCAGCGAGGGGGAACAGCACATCCTAGTAAGTAAGCTTAC
Organism: Equus quagga; assembly: GCF_021613505.1. NCBI lineage: Eukaryota > Metazoa > Chordata > Mammalia > Perissodactyla > Equidae > Equus > Equus quagga. Next base: position 8,239,533 of record NC_060286.1, read on the forward strand.
ATCTCCGCTCCCTGATGTGCGGGAACGTGGGGGTGGGAGCGAAAACCCCAAAGACTGAGTATTTCTCCAAAATGAAATTGACCAAATTACTTTTGGGTGGGCAAGTGGAAGTTTAGTTTCTCAACACTGAGCATGGAAAGGGAGCTACAGAGAAAGACAGGAGCACTATGAGACAATGTGGAGACAGCTTTTGTACATTTAGGCCCAGCTGGCACTCAGCTGGTGCTCAGCAGTAAGGCTGTGCCAGCTGGAGCTCAGAAGTAATGTGGTTAAAATTTGACAGTTTCTCCCCAGCAGTTGGCAAAAAGGCCCAGTTGACTGGTCTCTCCCCAGGGTCATGCCCACTTCTTCACCTGAAAGTAACTGGTTGGCTTCTGGTCCTGTAGGTGCCTCTGACCTGCCCCAATTTTTCAGCCTGGGCCGTGATGGCTGCTGTAGTCAAATGTTTTTTATTCCGTTTCTGCTATTAGGTCAGAGTATGTTCAAGTACAAGTCTCCCAAACAGAACTCAATAATTAGGTACTATTATCATCTCCATTTTATACATGAGGAAACTGCGGATTCAAGAGAGGAATTTTTTCCCAAGCTATTAAGGGGCAAAGCTGGGACTCATATTCAAAACTGCCTAACACCAAAGGCCAAAATCGTAATTGCACTATTTTTCTGCCCACCTAATCTTCCCAACTCAGTCCACTATTTCATACTTTTGAAGTTCTGGGATGAGAAAAAAGAGGGGAAAGGAGCGTTTGGTGGATGGTTTGGTTTCCTGTGGCTCCCATACAAATTTCCACAAACTTGGTATCTTAAAATAATAAAAATTTATTTTTTGCACAATTCTGGAGACCACAAGTCTGAAATCAAGGTGTCAGCAGGCCCAAACTCTCTCCTAGCTTCTGGTGGCTGCTGACCATCCTTGGCGTACTTTGGCTTGTGTCGCATCACTTGTGTCCATCTTCACACTGCTGCCTTCTGTGTATGTCTGTCCTCTCTGTGCTACTTATCACTGGATTTAGGTCACATCCTACTAATCCAGGAAGATCTTCTCATCTCAAGATCCTTAACTTAATTACATCAGCAAAGACCCTTCCAACATTCACAGGTTCTGGGGACTAGGACATGACATGTCTTTTTGGGGGCCACCATTCAGTCCACTATAAGGGGAGAGGAGGTGGAAGCATCAGCTGGGAGTGGTTTTCTTTTCTTTTCGTTTTTTTTTTTTTTCCCAGGAAGATTAGCCCTGAGCTAACATCTGCTGCCAATCCTCCTCTTTTTGCTGAGGAAGACTGGCCCTGAGCTAACATCTGTGCCCATCTTCCTCTACTTTATATGTGGGACACCTGCCACAGCACGGCTTGATGAGCAGTGCGTAGGTCGACACCCAGTGTCCGAACTGGCGAACCCTGGGCTGCTGAAATGGAGTGTGCAAATGTAACTGCTGCGCCACCAGGCTGGCCCCTAGAAGTGGTTTTCACTCATTCCAAATTAGGAGAGTTGATGAAGAGTTGGATGCAAGATTCTCCTTTCTCCATTTTCCTCTAACAATGGTATTCCACACTCCCTGTCTGGGGATAGTATGATTCTTACAAAGAGATATAACAAAAGCTTGTCAGATATTTATGATATAGACTAGAATCAGCAGTCAGGGTGCTTTCCAGCTATAAGCCCGGTTGAACTACACTGGATCTTCGGAAGCTTTTAAAAAATACCAGTGCCCAAATTCCACTGCAAACTACTTAAATCAGAATAGAGGGTGACAGTGGCAGGGCAAGTTATGTGGCTTTAAAAAGAATACTAGGTGATTTAAAGATGTGGCCTGGGTGGAGTCCCACTGATGGGAGGTCATTGCTAACTTCTCCTTTCAGGTCCGGAAGGGAAGCCCTTAAGCAGGATGTTGACACTGGCCCAGTCCGCCTTTGCTTCTGCCCACACAGTATCCATCTGGCGGTTCCCCACGTGCTTCCCTCCCTGACTAGTTCAGTTCAGTTCTTCCTTGGTCAGCAAGCAAACTTTCTCCTTCATGATGCTTTCACTTCCCACCATCCCATAATACCATGACAATTCCGGCAGTTTACTTCACAGGGATTTTAAAAAATAAGATATTTAGAAAAAATGTCTACTTTATAAGACTATTCAAAGTTGTCCAGTTATAGCCAACTCTAACTTATACTCAATATTCTGAGAGTTTTACAAATTTTTAGTGAATTTGACTGAAACAGAAGAGTTTGGCTGTTTCATCTATATGACTTTCAGTGTTTTCTAAATAATTTAGACTACTCCATTTTCCTTATATGCCCAAATAAGAAAGAGCAATGACAAATTTTACAAAATGGGACGAATCAGGATCTGAAACAGATGTGAAAATAAGAATATGAAGTGTACTGCCCGCTACATATGGATGGTTTTCCTCTTTTATCTATCTATTTTTTAGCGTCTTTATACTTCACATTTAGTATGGCTGATGAATTAGATATAGGCAGAAAAGGCATTTGTTAAGGATATGTAACAGCAGTACAATCCCCGCCCTTCTTTACTGGTAGGTTTTGGTTGTGTCTTTAGCTTCATATTTTCCTTTACCTGCGTGTTCCCAGAGTCCAGGTTTCTTCATCCGCAGGTCGGTGTGCTGGTTTTGGTCTTGGACTACTCAGATGAATTTTAAATGAGTTAAATATTTTGGAATTAAAAAAAGTCTCAATATTCCCCTCCCTCTTCTTTTCTAATAGGATAATTAAAACTTCTAAATGCCACTGAAGTGCTTCTTATACAATTTAAAAACTTTTGGATTGTACAATGATTTGTTTTAGAGTTAAGGACTGGGTGTTCTTTAGACAGTCAAAATCTTCTACCCCACACCTTCCCCTTGCTTGTACCCCTTTGTCCTGAAATAGTGGGGTGAATGGAATAGCCCGTCTATACTTCTGTGTCACATTTCCTCCTTCCCCAGTGGGGCCATCTGCAGAACAAGACCCACCTGGGAGGGTGGTACCTAGAGTGGGAGAAATGCTTGTTAACAATCTACATTGAAAGGTGTCTTCTTTTCTGATTTTAATGCTTAATTTGCATAGAAAACACATTTCTCTATGTGTTATATTAGGTTGAACTCTAAGAAATTACTGTTTTTGTAGGTTGGAAGTTTTATATGTTTCAACCTAATACATGAGATGAAAAATTGAGAATTGAGGAGCAGTAAAAGTTTGTTTGAACATCAGGACAAGCCTTGGAATGTCTCAGTATGGTGTCTAGATACTTGTTTTGGTGACTTGATTAAGACACAGGTAATTGAAAATACTCTCAATGAGCCTATCAAAGTATGACTAATTGAACCCTGTCCGATGAGTACAGGTTTTAAAGAACCCAGTTGAAGAGTTACTGGTTTGAGAATGTTCATTCATCCACTCAGAATTCTTTATTGGGAATCTATGTTATGTTGCACAGTGTGCTAAGTGCTGGAAATAAAATGATCAAAAAGAGAAATGTAGTCCCTACTCTCTTGGAAATTACATCTCTCTGATAAAGACAGACAAAAACAAAACTGAAACTAAAGAGGCAGATGATTATAGTTTATTATAAATGCTATAAGGGCCTAAAAGAAAGAATAATTGACAGGATGGAGAGATTAACTTTAGATAGGGTTGAGCACATCTTACTCATTGCTGGGTAGAGAAAGAGAGAGATACACACACATACATTATATTGGTTCTGTTTCTCTGGAGAATCCTCACTAATCAGCTCCCGATGGCCACTACAGACTTTTCAGTTGTATGTATGTGTGTGTGTGTGTACATATATATACACAGATAGAGAGAGAGAGTGAGAGAAAGAGAGAAATGTAAGGAATTAGCTTACGCAGTTATGGAGGCTGGCAAATCTAAGATCTTCAGGGTGGCCGATAGGCTAGAGACCCGGGAAAAGCTGATGACCTGATGATGCTGCAGTTGAAGTCTGAAGGTCATCCGCTGGCAGAATTCCTTCTTAAGGGAGGTCAGTCTTTGTCCTTTAAAGTCTTCAACAGAGTGGATGAGGCCCACCCCCATTATGGAGGGCAGTCTGCTTTACACGAAGTCCACCATTTTAAATGTTAATGTCATCCATAAAGAACACCCTCGTAGAAATATACAGAGTAAGGGTTAATCAAATACCTGGGCACTGTGGCCTAGCCAAGTTGCCACATAAAATTGACCATCACAGGAGCTTACTTAACATCTGTGTTTGTGTTCTTATTTCCTTCAGGGTATTATAGGAGGGAGGTTGAGAAGAGATCTTCACTGTTCAAAAAATCTTTTCATTATGGAAATTTTCAAACATATGGGAAAGTAGAGAGAGAATGGTATAACGAACCCCATGTGTCCATCACCCAGCTTCAACAAATATTAACAAAGACAATTCATTTCCAAGTTATGCCCTATTGTCTCCATTTCTTTGTTTTCTTTGTTAAAGAGGGAATAGAGGGGCTGGCTCCATGGCCAAGTGGTTAAGTTCACGCGCTCCGCTTTGGTGGCGTGGGTTTCACCATTTGGGATCCTGGGCACGGACACGGCCCTGCTCATCAGGCCATGCTGAGGTGGCATCCCACATAGCAGAGCCAGAAGGACCTACAACTACAATATCCAACTATGAACTGGAGGGGGGAGGGTTTGGGGAGAAGAAGAAAAAGAAAAAGAAAAAAGGAAGATTGGCAACAGATGTTAGTTCAGGTGCCAATCTTAAAAAAAAAAAAAAAAAAAGAGGGAATAGATCTGTTCCTTTAAAACCTCCATCCTTCACTACTTGTTTTCTTGCAACTTAGAGGATAGATTGTAGTCCCCTGCTCAAGAATTTGACCTAGCAAATGAACATGTTACACAGCTAGCTGATTGCTGGAGATGGGAACCATTAGATTAAAGGTTAGGAGGACACTGAAAGTCCTTTGAGAAATCTGGGCACATTTACAGTTGGAATATGAGCAGTTCTGCCTTCTGAGTGATTTACATAAGGGTGCATAGTAAGTTACCTTAGAAACAGACTCTTCCTGCGGCATTTTAGCTTCCTCTGTGATACTAGGACATTAACGAAAACAGATCTGAAGCTCTCTGTAAGTCTGAATTGCTGTGGAAATGTTTAACACCTAAGTTTGAGAAATCCCTAAATGAACCTTACTATTTCAAAAGCTGCAGAGAATTTCCTTCACGATCTTTCACTTTACCAACGACTCTATAACATATGGGTATATATATGTGTGTGTGTGTATCTATCTATCTATCTATCTAACATATGTAGTCTCAAGTCTTAATTCTTGGCAGGAACGCTGGAGCCTTTTTGCATTTGAAATAGCCATAGCATGGAATTTATGACCAAGGGTTCTAGATAGAACTCAGTAAACCCCAGTAGGCTACACAGAACCACCTAGTAAATGTTTAGCGCTTGGTAGATTGACGTTCTTACTTCACGCCTGCAGCATGGGTCCCCTGGATGATCTGAGGAGGCCTTAAACACACATCCTTTTGCTGGAGTTAGTGAAACTGTCTCACCAACTTTATGGGTAGCTTTGAGGAATTTTGATATAGCGGAGATGAACATATCGTCTTCATTTATAGATGACAGAATTGCTCTTAAGTGTAACGCCTGTGTGTTTGTCTGCTTGTGTTGAAGAATGGCATCAATAACAACAGTTGTTTTGTCTGTGATATATTCCAGTGATGCACTGTATCTGGAGGATACCATAGGTGGCACGAGTTACATTTATCAGAGAATATTGGGCTTTTGTGCTTCTCTTGTCAGCAAGACAGTAATGCTCATTACACTTTAAAGAGGCACATGCCTCAAATAAAAAATTCAGTTCATAGGTGGGCAGCAGAGGAAAAGATGATTGTTTCAGTAGAATAGTTAGTAGCACAGATGACTGTTTCTGCACTGAAGTAGGTGTCAATGAGTTTATATACTTACCCAGCTATTTGAATAATCAACTTTAAACTAGTAATTGAAGTAACAGGTTTAAAATCTCATTATTTTTCTTAGCCTGACAGATTAAAGTAAAAGAAAGGGTATGTTTATGGTTATACATTTCCATTAAAATATCTACCTTCCTCTAAAACCCACTTAAAGGAGCAAATGCCTTATTCACAAAAGTTCTCATAATAATTGCAGCTTATATTATTCTAGGCTTTCTGATTGAGGTTTAATGACAAAGTGACAGGTATTATTTGAAGTATGTGAATTTAGGAGTTCCAAAAACATTTTCAATCTTATTTTCTTAGTTTCTATACTTTGGATCCTCAAAACAGTTCTTAATTCTTAGGAACAATTAATGTCAGTTTTATGGAGTGAAATTGCTGTCTGCTTAAAAACCGCTTTTCTTTTTGGTTTTTCCCCAGTGAACCCTGTCGACAGAGTGATAATTTATAGTTGTCATTCCACAGAAGCGCGGGCCACTTGATGCAAGAGAGGGTGATGGAGAAAAACCTTACTTTTAGGTCATTAACTCTTTGAATGTTTCTTTTTAAATTATCTTGAAGCAAAATACAAATCATGGCATTATCAGGCACATTACAGAAAATATGGAGAGGCTTTCAATGTCTAATGTTTAGTTTTTAGCAGAAAACTCTTTTTTTTAAGTTGGTCTTTGATCTTCCCAAATCCCTCCACAGCTCTTCTGCCCCTAAACAGTAATGCTTATTAGAGCTGTAGTTGGTAGCTTATCATTCTATGTGGGGAAGATGTCAGAGTCCTTTTAAAGTTTTCCTGTGAGTTGGCCTTTTAGTCAAAGACATAACTGGAATTAGTTTTAAGAACATTTCAGGGCAAAAGTTCCATTTAGAATTTCCCCAAAGAATTTGAAACTGACCAAAATGTGTATTTTGTGTGGAACAAGTTGGATGCCAATGTGAAATTTTTCATTTCAGTTGGAGGATTTTCCTTTCCATTAGCTACTCTCCAGGACTTGTATTTATACTAGTATTCTTTTTCAAATGAAATGTTAGTATTTTGCTACCAGAAAATAGAATCCCATTCATTATGAGTGATGGTAGTAGATCCTAGGTGAACCAAATTGTGCTAACTGAAGACTGCAGAGGTACTTGCTGTTCCTCAGTAAGCAAGCTTCCATATCTTTTAGTGAGAAATTGGAAGAATTGAAAGAGAAAGAGAAGAAAATAGTAAAATGCAGGCATTATTGGCTTCAAGAGAAACATAACTAGCATTTTGGTTTAAACAAGTAGATACAATATGTGTAACTGTATATAATACTATAAAATAGCTGCCACATGTATGTAGAATTAGTTAAGAATATTTGGATCCATTATCATGGTTAGAAAACAGTGCTTCCCAGTTCTTATGTGAAATTCCCTGCCAGTGGAAAGGGAAATGTAAAAGGAGTGTTTTCAAATTTTCTTTGATTGGGGCCACTTTGGCTGGGCAGACCTGAGAGAAACCATATACCACCCACCTAACCTACTTATGTTTGCAACCACAAAGATCCCATTAAAGCTGCTGCTTTTGATGGGATCCCACGGGGGTCTTATTATTAATGTTTGCCAGACACAGAAGTATTGACATTGTCATGTTATTAGCATTACTATTCTAAAAGCCCAGTCATCAAAGACCCCAGGAGACTTCATTTTGATATCCACTAATGAAGGCGATAAAATGTGTAGCAATAGTCATTTTAGTAATGAACAATTTTACTACCTGCTTAGTTTGAAGCTTATGTAAACAAATGAAAGGAAAACGTAAGGAAAAATATTGAACACTGAGCATTGATTTAGGTTGAGAGGATTGATATGTTTATTCATAGACAGAAGGGGGCCAGTATAAATAAGAACGTGAGGCTGCTGTGTCCTGGGACCTGGCGGAAACATGTGCAATGGATTAATAATTTGTGCTGGAATGGTTTTCTGGCTACAAATGAAAATTTCATTAGACAAAAGATTTGTATTTCCTTCATCACATAGTGAGAACCAGATTAAAACCTGTGTAATTGTTGGTTGCAGGGTTATCTTTCCAAGACAGATTAACCTCACCAATCTGTGCTGTGACAGTGGAGGATAAGGGACCATTTCGAGACTTTGAAAAAGACAGGAACATCTTCTCCAGGAAAAAGTCACTCATTTTGCAAATAGTTTAAAATTTATGAAAACCAACCCTAGATCTTATAGGAGGTTAGCTTCCAGAATAAGCAAACCGAATTTAAGGAGGCCAGTCGAATTCAGTTGAGTTTGATTCAATAAATATTTCTTGAGTGCCTTCTATAAGCTTGACATGGTTGCTAGATTTGAGGATTTGTGATGTCTGTATCACAGATATATCTGAAGTAAAATGATTTCTTGTGTGTTGGATGCCAACAGTAGTAAAAACTCCAAAGGAGGGTAGTTCAGGGGAGCTTCCCAAGAGCCTGCTTTAGAATGTTACCCGCAGGGAATGCTGACAGCTTGCCGAGTGCAGTCCTGTTGTTTTGCAGGTGAGGAAGTGGAAGTTCAAGGAATCAAGCATCTTTCCCAAGATCACAGCCAGTTGCAGAAGTGGAACTGGCTCATGGTGCTTCATAACTATTTTAGTGTTATTTCCACTGTCTCTTGTAACCTTTTCTCCCCCTTTATTGTATGATTCCATTTATATGGAATGCCCAGAAAAGGCAAATTATAAACACAGAAAGTAGATGAGTGGTTGCCTGGGCTGAGGATGAGAATGGGGATGAATTTTATATGGTTATGAGAGATCTTATTGGGGTGAGGAAAATGTCCTAACACTGGGTTGTAATGATGGTTGCACAACTTGGTAAACTTACTAAAAAGTATTGAACTGTACACTTAGAATGGCTGAATTTTATGACGTGTAAATCACACTTAAGTAAAATCTTGCTGTTCAAAGTGTGTTGCTGGAACAGTAGCATCAGCATTACCTGGGAGCTGATTAGAAAAGAAAACCTTAGCCCCCTCTCCTAACCTCTTAATGAAAAGAAATAAGAATAATTGTAAGGTAAATATTTTGACGATGATAATTACTGTCTTGTTTAGCCAGCGATACCTTTTCGTTTTATTTTAATAGAAGATATAGAAGTAAGCTTTAGCCTAGCTCCTGTCAAAGCTCTTATAAGTGTCAAATTTATCATGTCTGAATTAATATAATTTACCTCTATCTCATTCTGATGGAGAATACTGGGTATTTTTTCTTGAGATGTGAAGGATTGCTTATTATCGTTAGAATAGGTACTTTCATAGATTTGAATTTGTTCAAAGGTACTTGGGTCCTAGTTGAAAATTCAGTTTTTAAAATATTAAATCATTAAAAATGATAAACACAAAAGACTAGAAACATGCAAAATGCATTAAACTGTTAAATGAAAGAAGGAGGATATAATATTGTGTGTGTGGATACTCAGATATTCAAAACTATTGATTGCCTGCTCCATGGCAGTCACTCAATGGATGCTGACAGCAGGGTGAAGACAAAAGTTAACCTCCTATCTGATCTCTTGGAGTTTCTAGTTTTGTGAGGAAGACAGATGTTAAAAAGAAATAATTATGTAAGTCATTAATGAGCTACAATTACAATATGTGTTAAGAGGTAAGAGGTTCTATGAGAGAATATTTCAGGGGGACAGAATTTAGTCTGGATTATGTGGGGCTGGTTGTCAGGCAGAGCATTCTGAAAAGTGAAGTGTAAACTGAGCCCTGAAAGGAAATGAATGGGTGTTGGGGGTCAGGGGAAGGAAGCTTGGAAGGAGGAGAGCATTCTCAGCCAGCGAGAGGAGCCTGGTGAAGTTAGATGCTGAAAGAAGGAGGTGAGATGCTGAAGAGTGAAGTGCAGCTAGAGAGTGACTAAGGATGAGGAGGGGCTTTCTGAGTCCTGTGGAGGATTTTGGACTTTATCTGAAGTAATTTTAAGTCATTTTAAACACTGAATGACTTGATCAAATACGTATTTTAAGAAGATCAGAAAGGCCATTTTGTGAAACAGAGGTAGGAGTGAATGCGAAGAAATCACTTAAGAGGTTGTTGAAGTGGTTCAGGTGGGAAAAACGGTAACTTGCGTCCCGGTATTACCTGTGCAGGTGGAAAAAGGCAGGTAGATTCAAGAGTTATTTAGATGGAAGAATGCGTAGGCCTTGGTGA
>NC_060286.1:8549624-8664197 GCF_021613505.1 Equus quagga
TCCTTCTTTCTCGCTCCTTCTCCTCTAACTTCAGGACGACTCAGTGTAGTTCTCTCCTTTATCAAAAAATACCTCCTTATCTCTTGTAACCCTTGAAATTCCTTAAACAAACATAAACTCATTTTCTAATTAAAGATAGGATTCTTAAAGCAGATACTATGGGAGTGGTAAGACACTGACAACTTTGAGGCATAAATGGAGGTCCGTTTCCAACAAGCAATATGGCATTGGAGGGCAGAGCACAGGAGACTAAAGGGCAGAGGAATGTGGTTCTGAGTCCTGATCCCACTCCTTACAGTGGGACCCGTATTTAACTGCCTCCTCCTCATACCCGCAATTCAACAAACTGGCGCAGGAACTTCAGAACTGTCTTTACCATCTCTCCCTCTTGCTTTCCATCCTCTGATGGAGCAGCTGTATTAGAGCATGAAATGCCCACATGGGAACCAGGGAAAACAAATCAGTTGTGTGCTCACAAACCTGCGATTGCTCTTAATTGTCTGTACAGGATATAGTTCAGGTGCAGCAGTTTGGCTGTCAAAGCTGGAATATTCCTCAGGGCTTGGTGAACTTAGACAATCATTCTGGCATCAGGAGGTGGGGGTGAGTGTACTTCTCAAAGCTGAGCAGTGATTAGAGGTGGAGGAAGGGGAAGCAGAGGAGCAAACACTGTCGAAGTTACTACAGTGGCGCCATTTTAAAATGGAGTTGGAGCTGTCTTTCCAGAGAAACTGCTCTGCTGTCTTGAATCTTGAACTGGTCCAAACCTGTAGACTGGCTCAAAATGGCAATTATTTTATAAGCAATAGTTTGAGAAGTCAGCAGGAGAATGGACATCCTGATCAGAAAGAGTGAAGATTGTGGACTTTCTGAAGATGGAATCAATAGTCAATCAATGTTTAGCCAAGACTAGATTGCTGCCTCCCACTCCAACTGAAATTCTCTGTAATAGAATCTCCTTTCTTGGCCTTTAAAGGCCCCTGACTTTTACTCCCTAGTAGGAAACTACTGGGTTTCTACCTGAATCTATGCTCCCCAAATTTCAATTCTTTGATTCCAAATAAAGGATTTGCGTTTTAAGCTGGTTTCTATTTTTGCAGGTTGACAACAAACACCGAGCACCTGCCCTCTGCCAGGTGCTCTTTACATCTGTTGTCTTATTTTATGCTCATCACAGCTGCAACCTTGTGTCAGTTTACAGTGGAGGGACTGAGGCTCAGGGAACGTCGGCAATGTGTTAACACAGCTAGTAAGATCAGAGATTCAAATGTGGACCAATTTGATTCCACTTCAGCATGAAGCAGAAGGGCAGATGGTGGGGTAAGAAGAAGACTGCTGGCTGAGGTTCAAAGATGTTTAAAGGAGACTTAGGAAATTAGCATAAGCTCAGTTCCTCCCCACCCCAATTTGAGCGAGTGCTCTTTGATAATTCCTTTCCAACTTCTTCTCTGTTCTTGTTCCTTTTTCACTTGCTTTCATATGTGTGACATGTTTGAGGGACCTGGATTGGCATGTATCGAGATTTGCTTGACCTATGACCCTTGGGAACAGTCTTGTACCAGATCCTCTACCATCTTATCCCAAAACCCCCTTTGTTTTTATGCTCTACCCTGTCCCTACAGAACCTGACTACTTTTACTTGCTGATCTGTCCACTCTCCTCAGCCCTTGCCTTGACTATGCTTTACGGGACCAGACTACTAACTCCACCTGAGCAAGGATTACATCTGTTCTGTCCATCCTTGTGGGCCTGTGACCTAGAAATGGCACAGCGCACAGCATTCACTTACTCAGAATTAGACTGATGGACTTCCCCATCTGAAAAGTGTTTCCCTTTCTCCTCTACCCAGACAAGTTTAGCCAACTTTAAGGCCCAGCTTTTAATCTTTCTTCTGTGAAGCTTTTTCATATTCCACACAGACGTTTGCCCCTAAAGAAATCATCTTTTTCTGAACTCAACTGTGGAAATTCCTCAAGTAATATTTTAAGCAGCTCTTATAATTTTGGTTAATTTACTATTTAATTATTGTATTTATATTAAATTTTTTTGGGCTAAGTGACTTATCTCACCACCAGATAGCACTGTCTGTGTGGACACATACTATTTTACACCCCAGAACACAGTTCCTTGGCAAATGGAAATTCAATAAAATATCTGGTGCTGATGATTTTTACCCATCTGTAAAATTACTGTCCAAATAGTCACATAGTGATTGTAAATAAAATAAGATGGGCTTAGTTTATTTTTTAAGTGTTAGTTTTGTGTTTTGAAAAACTTTCATAAAAATCACCGACTGGTGGTGTTTCACCATTAAGTATTTTAAGTTAAATAATTTGAGTTAAAATATTGTGGTTTCAGAATTGTCCTTGCTAGCATCACTCTTACCTAATAAAGAGTCAACCTGGAAGGGAAACATGGTCTGTATACAATGCTGCAGTGAGGTAATTCACCAATTAGGAACAACAGTAGGAAAACAACAAAGTGAGTCATCCTTGCCGTGTATAAGGAAATTACAGATTCCCTTTTATACAAGGGAAATTCTAAATATAGATGCATCCCCATTGAGCTGTTGCACCAGAAAGGAGAAAGAAATGAGGATGGGTACAAGATCTAACATATCTAGGAACTTCTATGGAGCATCTTGTCTTCCATGGTCACAAACTTCCCTGACTGAATTCTGTTTTTCTCAAACATTTCCCAAGCAGCACACTCTGGGCTATTTTGAGGAAATATTTTCAGAAAATATCTAGATCTTATGTTTGCTAACAGGCTACAAAGTCTAGGTTCTTAGTATGAAAATCTCATCTCACACCATAACTTTCCAATCCAACTGGCACCCCTGCTTCTCATAAATCCTGAATAACAGATGGAAGTGGGAAACTGATTTTGACTGAGATTTAACCCAGTCTTAGGAATAATTTTAAAAATTTCTTATCAATATTCCACTAGCTTCTGAGGTTTTTGTTTGAGTAGGCTGGCTTCCGTCAGGAAAAAACTGAAAAAGTTGCAAAGGTGAGTCTACTTTTAATGGATAGCAATACATATTAAGCAAAAATCAGTTTCACCTAGTGTGTTCAATTACTTATTAAAAGTGATAATGAACATGAGAGAGTATGCCAGGAGACTGTAAAATACTACACGGATGATAGTAATATTGCTACCATTAGAGTACATTTCCCAAGAGCGTGAAGCCAAATGCATGTTGACCATCTTGCTCTATAAATATGCTACCCTTTGCTCTATTTAAGCCTAGGCCTAGTGGCTTCCTCTTTTCTGACCAAGAAATCTTTTACTACTCGAAGAAGAGATACTGGGATGTTGGTGGGCATGGATGACTCCAGTGGGAAGTCAGACCCTGGAGTGTTTTGGCAAGTCAGATCCCAGCAGTAAAATCAAAGAGTTTCTCCATTGTATGAAAGTGCAGTTTAGTTAGAAAAGATGAAATGTACTTTGTGGCCTTTTCCACACTCAGGGCAACAAGGCCTGGATTATGATTCATTATCAATTGATATTGAGAAGTTAGAGCAAAAAAATTTTAAGGACACATATTCTTTCTAAATGTTGAAACTCAAGTGGGAGTTTTCCCCAGGTTCTATAGGTGTCCTAACCGTTCATTTGTATGGTCCTTACAAAAATTCCAGTCACCTGACGATTTTATCTAAATCTCAGTCTAGCCTGCTTAGGGAAGTTGACAAGTGAATCTTAAGAGGCATTATTTTTTAAATATGTTATTTTTTTAAATGACCTTAAAAAAATTCTGAGACTGCAGATTAGTGTCAGAATCAACTTTAGAACCAAGGTCTCCTGCCTTCCAGGCCAATTCTCTTCCTATGCATGCGTTCCCCATACTGAGGCCAGGACAGCACATCTTTGGCCTTCAGCTCAAAGACCAGATTTCAACCAATCCACCCAGTTATCCTCAGGCTTTGCGTCAGAACTCTCCAACTTGCGCAAGTTTAATATCCAAAGCGCCAAAGAAAAATATCATAAATTCCACGCTAAAGTATGGGCTTTTTGGTAAGCCCTTTCTTGATCCCCGGAAAAAGACTAGCATTTCTCTGTCATATGTTTAGCCCAGAAGAAAATCCATCTCCTCTGAAGCACCTTTGAAGACTTCCTCTTAGTGGTTTGTATGGATTTCTTTCTTCATTCATAAAATATTTGTTAATGGAATAATACGTGTCAGTTCTTGCCTTTACTTTATTCTTCCAGACCATTCTACCTAGAATACTTGTTAACTAACGTATTACTCTGATAAATATACTTAGATGTCCAGTAAATATATTACTAAATTCCCTGAAGGATATTAAATAAATGCATATAGAATTGAAATAAAGTAAATTACTTCAGAGATATCTTTTGAAGTTTTTCTTTTTTTTAATGAGGAAGATTGACCCTGAGCTAACATCTGTTGCTCAATACACACCTGTCGATTTGAAGTACATTAACCCTTACCTGAGGAGATATTATGGATTTAACACCAGTCTGCAGCTTTTTTAATGACACATCAAGGCTCAGTTCTGCCCTGCAACTACTTATTCCAAGGCTTTTCCACCAGGAACAGCTTTGCCTCCCAGAGGACATTTGGCAAGAGCTGGAGATATATTTGGTTGCCACAACTTGAGGGTACGGTGGGGAGAGTGGGGTTGTTATTGGCATCTAGTGATTAGATGCCAGGGATGTGGTAAATATCCTATAATGTACTGGATGGCTCCCAACAACAATGTATTATCTGGTCCCAAATGTCAATAGGGCCCTGATTTAAGAAACCATTGCTTAGGTAAATCTCTCACTAACACCCTTATAGGCTTATATTTAATATAATGTGATGTTTCAAGGGTATTTTCAATGTTTGTTTAGGATTGGTAGTTTATTTCATAGGACATCCTGAAGGCAACAAGGCCACCGAAGCCATGTATACTTACACAATCTTGGATCCTCACTACCCTTTCATTATGATCTCATGACTGTTACTATGATAAGTGGAATGGTGGAGAGCGGACTTGAGAAAACCTCCTGGGAAAACTAATCGTTTAAGCATCACTGTTAGAATTTGTACTGTTTACCTACATGATTATACTATGAAAATTTGGACGAGATATGTCAATCATACTAGGTAGCTGAATATTATTTTATGTTACCATTTTTAGATCACCAAAATTATTTGGATTGACAATATATAAGCCTGAATAAATGGACATAGTTAACGTTAGGATTTAGATAGCTAATAGTAATATTTAACATTAACGTAACTGGTACCCAGTTTTGTATCCTGAGGTATGTTTATGGAAGTTAAGTACAGAATACAGAAATACATTAGCATGAGCCTATTTGAATGAGGGAGTTAGGAGGGTGAGCGAATGAGATACACAGATTTGATGAGTAGATAGGGTGATTATGTAATTTATTACCCAAACTGGAGAATCTATGAGAATGGGACACCATTAATAATTAAAGGAGGACAACAGGCATAAACAGCAACTGTTTAGGTGCAAACCAGTATATATGGTCACCCTATCCACGAACAATGCTTCAGATTTGAAGAAAAGAAGAGGGGATGATTCTAACTTTATTGTAATACCATTAGGACTATAATACGTAGAAGAATATTTTTAAATTCTTGGACATGGAAAGACTCCCCCAACATGGGCGGATGTCACAGCTTTGACACCGGTGAGAGGGCTTTGTCTGCAATAGGAAGCAGCTTTGAAGTAGCCTTACTAGTCCCTTGGCAGGAATAGGGGCTCTTCAACAACACTTCACCACAGGGAGATGGAGCAGAGGGGAAACAGCATGTCCCGTTTGCTGTTTGAGAGTCGATGGTGGTTGCAAGGTGCTAGTGGGTAGGGGAAATGAGGAGATGTTGGTCACAGGGTACAAACTTCTAGTTATAAGATGAATAAATTCTGAGGATCTAGCATATAGCATGGTGACTATAGTTAACAATACTGTATTATATACTTGAAATTTGCTAAGAGATTAGATCTTCAATGTTCTCACCACACACACACACACACACACACACACACACACACACACACGATGGAAGTGTTAACTATCCCTATTGTGGTAATCATTTTGCAATATTTGCATGTAGCAAAGCATCACATTATAAATCTTAAACTTATGCAATAGTATATGTCAATTACATCTCAATCAAGCTGGGAAAAACATTTAGTGGGTATACAAATTTTGAAAGCAACTAGCACAGTGTGTGTTGTATATATATTTGTACATATTAATGCAAGTTTTATTGTTTGAGGCTTATGATTTTTAACGGCATAATTGTAATGGGGGGTCTCCTTGAAGTACTGATGCTGACAGATATCAAGAGAGTTTTGCTTATCTACACAACTACTAGGAAATCCAGAGAAGAATTTTTGTCCAGTATTGATCAGAAAAGAAAATCTAATACAGTGGAATAAAGCATGTTATTAAAATTAGAAGAAATAGAATGGGCTAACTTTTTAATTTCAAGGGTGACATAGATGTGATAATTACACAGCTCCAGAGTGTTTACATTTATGCAACTACAAGGTAGCCAACTTTATAGTGGAGCTGATCCATCCATATGCATCTGACAGACACTCAACTTAAGTTTCTTGTTAGGTCATGATATGATGAGAAAATACACATACAACAAGAACCAGTAATTAGACATGGGTTAGCCTGTGTTGTAAATAATTCTCCCTTAGGAATTAGGGGGTGATCTAACAAAGTATTTAGGAAAGTTCTGTGTGATGGAGGAAGGATGAGATCACAAGGAGCTCTGACATTCCATTATTATAGCCTATAAGTTGTTATAATGCATCTGTACTAGTGGAACAAAGCTTCTGCTTTGAGCTTCTGCCTCAAGGGGCATCCCCAGACTTACCCATGATTCAGTAACTGAAGGGCTAAAGTCTTACATAGCAACCTTCTAGTTCTCAGCTCCGACGTTAGAACCTGCATCCGTTTTGATTGCTATCAATGCCTTTGTCCAAAATCATACTTAAATATTTGACCATAAATCCTGCACAAAGGGATGGGCTTGGGTTATTAATGAAGGAAATTATATTTGAGAAATTCTTGGGCTCTTTAGACAGGTGTTATCTTTAAATCACATGACAATAATGTATAAATAAATTAGACACGAGTGCACTTACCTTTTCTATCCTCTTCTACCTGGTAGGCATGGCTTGAAAGATGAAAATAAAGGGTGAAAATGAGAAGAGCTGATTTCCCAGGTTGGGGTGGCTTTTGTGAATTGGGTTGGGTTACCATACATTGAGGCAGAGACCCAGATCACTCTGCCTGCCACTTGTTGTCACCAAGGAGAGCAGAGCTCACCTAGAAGGAGTGGAATAAGTAGAAGTGAGAGTCAACAAGGATGATTCTTCTTTTTTTAATCTTTCCCAATAGGACAAATCAGCAGGAGAGCGCCACGTGGCAGGTACAGGAATAGTTGATGATTGTATTTTTCCCCAATATCTTTTATAGTTAGATCACATATATTGTTACTTCTCCTGGTGAAGTGCCTATTTACAAAGATTATTTAAGGTGCAGTTTCCTAGTCTTAAATACTAACTTCTGTTAGTATTTAGAAAATTTTTCTAAAATCATTGTAATAAAGTTACTTCCAGTTTAAGAGATTAGAAGGGCAGCCAGGAACAGAGGAATACGAGTTATTGAAAAAGCTACGGCTTTAATTATTTCTGTTAATATTTCTTCTGAGATATAAATTGCAACAGACAGAAACATATCAGAGCAAGAAAATCACTATAGTACAATTAAAATAAAGATTTCTCCCCAAACTACCAATCTGTGGCAGAAATGAAATGAGCATCATAATTTCTTCAACAGAAACATATGTTAAGTACTTATTTGACTGTGGGACTATAGAGAAAATGATTCTATTTCATATTGAATGCAAACTGGATAAAGTAACCATAGGTCTGTTGTTGGGGAATCTGTTGAAGAGATTAACAAGATGGCAAGTTATGTTTTCTCCACTGGTACAGAATCTAAATTGAGAAGATATAAATGAAGTTCTAGTTAGCTGTATAAATCCTTAGCTGTGGACCCAGGAGTGCCTTGGCCTCCTATGTGCACATGCCTGCCTCCACATTACATCCGTAGCCAGCTCTAGAAATATCGACAGCCAGGTTGACAAGCATGTGATCAATTTTTATCTTTTACCTCAAAAATCAGCTTTTGAATTTAATGTCTAGGTGGAATAGTCAGATATATATTTAGGCTTGGGATTCAGTTGAAAAGACAGCATCACCAAAAATGATGAATTTCCTCGGTTACTCTCCATTCTTACCAAGGGCAGGAAAATCATTGCAGAGGAAATAAGACTTAAAGTTTGCCAAATAGTCTAATCAGTATTTTATGCTCTTCCCCTTAATGCACTTCCCCACCAGTACCAGTAAAAGGAAAAACAACACCCCGCAATGTGGAGAAGTTACAAACAACACTGGAGACTCAAGGTCTAATATTGCCCCAAAATTCAACTGCTGAGGTGACATTGCTGAGTGACTTACTCTTAGCATTTTTTCCTAATCGATCTAAGATTCTTGTATTGAAATGCCACGGAATTTTCCTGTTATTTTTTTTATCTTGTAAAATGTCCGTTTATCATCAAACTTCACCATATCTAATTTATAACTGAGGTTACTTTTACAAGCTGGTCTCCGCTGGATTCAGTGTCATAGATTCAGAAGGGAGTGGCACAGTTTTCCTGCAATTTATATGATCATATCATGAGCCGGAAAACTCAGGCCAGGTTTTTCCCCTGCAAAGACTCAGAGTTTTATCAAGAACAAGAGCAACACCTCCTGTATGTATTAAGCCCATTCTAATCGCACCATGCTAAATGTCGCTGAATCCTCACAACAACTGTGTGAGATGGCTATGATCCAGAGAAGTGAAGTGACCTCCCCAAGGTCACTCAGCTCCCAAGGGAAAGACCTGGAATCAGAACATAATCAGTCTGATCCCAACGCTTGCCTTCGGCCTTTTTGTTCTATTACGTTAGTTGAGCACAGCTCTCCCTTTCTGCATCTCACAGCACTTCCACAGGGAGTAACGCATTTTGGGGTTTTTTTTGAGGCTTTTGAGGAAGTTCCCCACTATTTTCCTATTCAAATGAACAACTTCCATTTTGACATAAATATTTGGAGTGATTCTTGCGTGTATCTTTCCCCTTCCTCTCTCTTCCATTCTGTCCCTCAAACCTACAACCATGTTTAAATCTCTCTAGTCCTAAAAGATGTCATTCAACCACCTCCCCCTCCCGCAGTGCTAGCTCCTGTGGCTCTTTGCCCTTTTCTTCCCCACTGTCATTCTCATAAGACAAGTCTCAGTGCTGTGCATCCATTGTGTACCATTGACTCGCTCGTCACTCCTTGGCAGTCAGGCTTCTGCTTCCCGCCTGTATGGGAAATGCTCCGCAGAGCATGACTGATGGTCTTCAGGTTTAACGGCCTTTTCTCAGTCCTTATTCTTCCTGATCTTTTCGATAGCATAATTTAAATCTCCTCATTCTTTTTGAAGTTCTCTTTTGAGAGGCTGTATTTTCGTGGTTCTCCTGCCTAAATCAGGGATTAGCAAACTGTGACCCACAGGCCAAATCTGGCCTCTGCCTATTTTTAGGTACTTTTATTGGAACATAGCCATGTTTGTGCAGTGTCTATGGCCGATTTCACACTGCAGTGGCAGACAGTAGTTGCAACAGAGGGCTATATGACTAGCAAAGCCAAAAATGTTTTCTATCTGGCCATTTCTGAAGAAGTTTGCTGACCTCTGCTCTAAATGATCATTTTAGTTTTCTCTACACCCTATCTTGTGCCAGAAATGCATACAGACCGCAAAGGACCATTTCTGGATCTTTTCTTTTTTCTATAACACGTCCTGCAGAGATTTTTTCTATTTTCCTAATTATGCCCCCCACTTCCCTGCCATCTATACTCAAATCCCCCTGTGGTCCTATGACTCCCTGGAGCTCCAGCCCTGTACCACATTTTCATCTCCGTTAAGGACATTACCATATGGGCGTCCTTCTACCAGCTGACACTGAAGTGTACTTAACCTTCCCCATGAAGAAGGCATACCCCCTGATTTCCTGGTAAGTCCACCAGTGTCTGTTAATATTTCCATCAGCAATTCATTTGTGCCACACTTTACAGTTTACAAAGCACATTCATATATATATATATATATAATTTATTATATATTTCTGGGGTTTTTGTTTGTTTGTTTGAGGAAGATTGGCTCTGAACTAACATATGTGCCCATCTTCCTCTATTTTATATGTGGGATGCCACCACAGCATGGCTTGATAAGCAGTGCATAGGTCTGCATTAGGGGTCCAAACTGGTGAACGCTGGGAAGCTGAAGTGGAGAGCGCAAACTTAACCACTGTGCCACGAGGCCAGCCCCCACACTTGTTATCTCAATCTTCCCCATGATTCAGTCTTATTCTTTCTGCCCTTGTCTCTTCTAGATTCTCACATTCATTAAATTCCTAAATTCTATGGATTCGACCTCTGCAGTGTCCTTAAACTTGCCCTTCCTTTTCATTCCCATTGCCTTGGTCAAACCCTTATAACCCCTCACCTGGAATGGCAGCCACTGTATCCTCCTGTGGCATTCTACTCCACACCTCAGAATTAATCACTTTATTAAGGGCAGTTGTAATAAGATCTTTGCCCTGGTCAACAAGCTTCAGTTTCTTCCTGTTGCTTATCGGATTGAGCCCCACACTCATCAGCCTGCTGTCCGTCTGTGCCCACTTGACCCTTCAGCTTCATCTCTGGTTCTCCAAGTGACTTTATGTTCCTGCTCAACTGGACTATCCCATCTCCCCAGAACACACCTCATGTGTGCCCACTCCTGCACCTTTGTCTAGGCTGTTCCCTCTGTCCAAAACGTCATTCTCTATTCTATTCAGATCCAGTTCATTTAAGGCCCTTTTTGAATACATGCTACTCCAGGAAATTTTTGCTGCTGTCCCCAAAACAAGTGAGAACTGTTCTGGCTTTGCACCTCCATAGCACAGGGCTTGTTATTCTGTTTGACCTTTACATTTTCTTTTTCTATTAAGTATTTGTGTATTTATTTCCCTTACCACACTCAAGGCTCTGCAGTTGGGATCAGGTCTCAAGGATCGAGAAGCTCCATTCTAACCTAGTATGCTAGCATAGATAATTCCAAAGGAATCACCTTAAATGTCTTCTGGAACAAAGCTTAAAAATAGAAATAAATAAAATACACATCCAAGCATTTGAAGAACAAGTAATTTTGAAAAAAGTTAAAATAAGTCCTTTCACTATTAATTTTCTTTACTGTGGTGTGACTATAATCTGTGAGGCTGCATAATAAAGCCATGTCCTCAAAATGGCCTCACATGATTAGCAACGTTTAGGCATCATTCCTATAACAGAATC
This sequence comes from Equus quagga, assembly GCF_021613505.1. NCBI lineage: Eukaryota > Metazoa > Chordata > Mammalia > Perissodactyla > Equidae > Equus > Equus quagga. The sequence goes on from NC_060286.1 coordinate 8,561,054, forward strand.
ATGGTCAAGTGACCAGAATTTGAGACTCAGGAGTCCCAGAGGTGGACGTAAGGAAGGCAGATACCATCCACACAGAGCGAGCTTCACTACGGCCTCCTTTGTTTACATTATATCAGTCTTGGTGCTTTCACATCTAGGTTGTTCTTTCAGATTACTTTTGTCTTTCTGTCTGTCTATGCTTTTGGCAGCTGAAAATATAAGTATTAATTACAAAACCATTTAGCCAGTAGATTGTTTCACCAAACAGGATAGACATATGATCACACGCTGTTATATTTCCAATTAATTACTAAAGACTTCACCTACTCTTAATGGAAAAAAGTCGCTCTGCAAGATTGAGTTGTCCAAAAATGATTAGGACAGGGGTAGAAGAAATAGAGATATTCTAATCAGTCTATTTATAGCTGCTTTCGTTCTCATACCACATGGTATAACCAGAGAAACCTGGTCTAGTACAACCTACTCTGCAGCTGTGCCCTTGCTGGTTCAGGCCCGTGTAGATTTCATGCATGTGCTTCCCTTGGGCTTCAGGGTTGCAACCCCTTTGGTAGCGCTCACATGCTGAGCTGCCATCTCCCAAAGTACAGCGCTGTCCCCTGGTGTCTGGATTGTGAGAGCCTTTTGAAGCTGAACCATATTGTATGAACATTATATCTGAATCAGTCTTCCCCAATACATTCAGGTCACCACACCCTCCTTTTGCAAAGGGATGTAGAGTCAGAGTGTCTAGAAGGTATCCAGAAATGTAGGCCCCCTCTGGAGCAGGTAAGGGAGGTTAGGTGAAGTTGAGAGCAGAGGTCTGCTGTGAGGGCTCTTTGTATAACGCCTTCTCTTGGCTGTTTTACTAAACTGGGGTCACGTGGCTCTATGGGAGCCCATCTCCACTTGGAATAACCACCCACAGGGAGCTGCCTTTTGTTAGTCCTTTCTCATTAATCTCATTCATTCTCTCACCTCTCACATTTAGACGTGAAATATGGAAGTGCTTTTTGGATAAACTGAATCTAGTAGTAATGAGAGTCCATAATTGGACTTACTAAGCTCCAGGTGCTGTGCCAGGTTCTTTATATGTGTGATCTAATTTAATCCTTAAAATTACCCTATGAGTAAGACCTTATCTCCACTTTACAGATGGGGAAACCAAGACTTAGAAAAGTTTGCTGCCTCACCGAAGTTTACAAAACTGTTAATGGGCTGCAGAACTGGGTAAACCAAACTCTGTCCTAGTTTAGACTTTTTAGGGTTTTTTTTGAAATCTTCAACTTCGTCTGTATATCAGACAGAGAACTTAAGTTCAAAAGTGAGAAGGACTTGTGACTGCCCTTCCAGTCATCGTGCTGGGATGGTCCCTTCATTAATAAAAGTGCTCAGAGCCTGCCTGTAATCGGATCTCATTAGGGGCCTAATGAAGCATGTGAGCAGTCCCTGCATTGATGGTGCTGTCCCTTGTTGGGTAGCGTAATTGATGGTTGCTGGGCTCAGATGAACCAGCCTTCCTCATTGTTCCTACTAACCTACTACTCGTTAGTGTCAGGTTTGCTGTGGGCCAAGCAGTGTCTCATCCTCCATCACAATGACATGGGGAGGAAATGAACATCCAGGAGGTATGCCCTTCAGAAGAGCTTTGTAGGGCAGGATGGCAAACAGGAACACTCTCATGATGGGGTGGAGCAGCACAGTACCTGGTGGCTGCAGGAAGACTCAGACGTGGTAAAAAGCATGACTTTTCATGAATTTCAGAATGAGTTTGTAGGATGGCAATTAAAAGAGGCTGCACTGTGGTCATCAAGTTAGGAAGTACAGAGGTAATGTAAGAGTGTAAAGAAAACATCTGAAGAAGGAAAGCCTTTCAAATCCAAAGGACATGCTTATTTTTTGAATACTTAAATACCGGAAAGAATGGAGGGATAGAAGAAGAGTGCTTAGTAAAAAGGTTGAAGAAAAAAGAATTTGAAGCAGAACCTTATGCTAAGTGAGTGGATTTTTGTTACTATCGGGTTACAGTGGCTGGGCTGTAGCCAGGGTGCGAGAACCTTTCACATGTATTTGATTCTCACAGCCCATCTGTCAGATGAGGAGGACAGATAATCTTAGCCCCATTTAAAATATGTTTTAAATATAAAATGGAAAGATGGAGAGACTGGGAGTAAAGGAGAGTAGAACGACTTGTCTTAAGTCATATAGCTACTCTTATAATACTGAAGGCACTGTGGTTCACGATCTCAATTTTTTTCAAATATCCCAGGAATTTCATTTTCCGTCACTGTTAATGGAATCCATCTCGCTTCACCAATGCAAATCCACACTGATAATTATGAGCCTAAACAGAATCAGGAAAAAGAGTGGTAAAGTCTGTGATCACGTGTAAAAGCAAAGATAGCTGGACTGAAGTGTAAACACACAAGACCCAGAATGCAAAATAACACACTCTCTGTAGTTTCTTCCGTGCCGTGGTGAAACAGTACGTGGAAGTGTTAGTTTGACTAAATTTGTTTGACACGAAAGTTTTGTTTAATACAAAAGTTCATTTAGTTTATAAAAGATGTCTTTTAGCTTTGTTGTAAAAGTTTTATAGTAGATTGTAATGAGATTGCCACTGTTCAGATTTCTCTATGTGTAAGTACAATCTAAAGCTTATTAAACAGCCTTTTTATCTGACCAGGACATTTTATTGTCCTTTGTATCTTTGGGCATATCCATTAAAGGGGAACAGTAATCTTCATTCACAAACTGGCCAGAGATTGTGATAATTTGTAAAGTTGGGACAGTGTCAAGGCTCGCCGGGGCTCCTCAGGACTCCACGCAGGGAGCCCGCGGAAATCCAGATGCTCACAATCACATCTACTTCCAGTGCACCACCCTCAACTGCACAAAGTTTAGGAATCGTGTGTCCCAGCGCCTGCTCTAAGGAGTAATTCCCAGATAACGTTAATTACCTTAAAGTAAAGTGCTAGAATTTAACAAGGATCTTCTGGTCTCAAAATTGTCTCAAAATTTCCAAAAGCAAGAAGGAGAATTGAGAGCTGAAGAGGAAACGCAAGGAGGAGCTAGAGGGAGTGATGGAGCAGCAGGATTTAGAGCTGGGTCCTGGCCATGTAACTGGGCTGCAATCTGCATAAGAAACTCAACATGACAACATCTGCCATGCCTTTAAGTAAGTTACATCTCTTCCCCCCTGTTATTGTTGAACTCAAGGCAAGGAAATAACAAATGGAAGTCTGGCTAGTGTTACATTTCTGGTTGCCTTATCGGTTTCGTCCTGTCTCCACATATTTAAAAGGAATTCAAACGAACCATTTCTAAGGCGGGAGTGACTCAATTTGACAGAACCCCCAGAAATCTCTGCCCCATTAAAGAATTTTTTTCCCTACAGAGGGTATTATCATTTTGGCATCATGTTTCTTAGCGTTTTAATTCTGATACTGATTCCACTGGGCAGGTCCCAAGTCCAATTCTGTGTTCTTTTCTGTGTCCTGAATATGTTTGGGACTTACTGGTGTTGTTATTGCTAATGGTAAACATGATGGGGATGTGTTTGGACAGGGATTCTCAGCTATCACCTATTCAAAATCATCCAATTAATGAGCTAAGGCACCGGCGTGCAGAAGGTGGTAGGGCTGACAAATACAGGGGTTGCAGAGAGGAATATGTGAATGTGTCTGAGGGGAGGCTGCAGAGTCCTACCTGAGATAGTCCGTACACAGACAGACTACCATGCAGCCTGGGACTTTGCCAAATTAGGGTTGGACACGTTACAGTGTTTTCTTTTCAACTTGCAAAATTCTCCATCCACAAATTCAAAAGTGGCCTATCGGGGCCAGCCCGGTGGCGCAGCGGTGAAGTTCACATGTTCTGCTTCAGCGGCCCCAGGATTTGCAGGTTCGCATCCTGGGTGCGGACCTATACACTGCTTGTCAAGCCATGCAGTGGCAGGCGTCTCACACATAAGTAGGGGACAATGGGCACGGATGTTAGCTTGTAGCCAGTCTTCCTCAGCAGAAAGAGGAGGATTGGTGGCAGATGTTAGCTCAGGGCTAATCTTCCTCAAAAAAAAAAAAAAGTGGCCTATCATTCAGTTTTTTCCTTAGCAATATAGATGACAGCATTTTAAAATGACAAAAGTGGAAGAAGAGTTTCGTCATTAAGGCAAGATCTCAGCCACCTTTAGTTTGGTGTCTGTAGCAGTAGTGCATGATTTTTGTCATGTTGGTGCAAAACAACAGGATGTGATGAAGTCAGAGCTGCTCTAGTTGGGCACCTCGCTGTCCTGGTTGGAGGTTGTGTGGCAGTCTTCCAGGAGCTCTGTGATAATTAAAGCAGCTCTATTCTCCTTCCTTTATAGTTTACAATTTCCATTAACACGAAAAGAAGCCCCAGTAGAACTGTGCATGGTCCAGACAGAGTTACTTATGCAGGAAGTGCTCAAACATCGCCCCCTCCCCACGCACTTGCACAAGCAATGATGGTGCATGTTAAAGAGACACAGGGGTCAACTGAAAGAGCTCCCAATGGTTAGAGCTGGAAAATTTGAGCAATGAAGTAGGATTAGATTATAACCCAAAGTAGAAAACATCCATGAGCTCATACTGATGTCCACAAATAATTGAATAAATAAATAAATAGGGGAGAATAGGTAAAGCTCTTCTGCAGAAGAATTACAAATGATTTATGTGCATACTCTGCCCTCAAGGATGTGGGTCATAACTCCCTGCTTCCTAAGTGTGGACTGCACATAGTGACTTCCTTCCAAAGGATCCAGTACAGAAAGGGGGAAAGAACCATTTTACAGTGGGGAAAGCTGACAAAGACTACCTTAGCCACACGATCAAGGTTAACATCAACAGTGATTTGTCATGTTGATAACATGTGCCCTTGATATGCTGTCATGAGGCTAGCACTATACAGCTGGAGTCTTTCCTTCAAAAACCCACACTCCCAGTTTAATCATGAGGAAAACATTGGACAAATTCCAAATGTGGGAAATTATGGAAAATACTGACCAATACGCCTCAAAATTGTCAAAGGCATCAAAACTAAGGAAAGTCTGGGAGAAGATCCAAGATGGTGCCGTGAGTAGTCCTCTTTGTCTCTCGCCCTTCGAGTCTACAATTATTTGGACACTTATCGCTTGACAAAGGATATCCAGACAGCATCTCAGGACGTCTGAGACACCCACGCGACTATACATCGGAAGGCGGATGGACTTTCCTCCGGGAGGATGTGGAAATAGGTGAAAACTCTCCGACCCCGACGGGCAGCCTAGTACCCGCAAGCGGCTTTCTTCCAACGGACGCCCCCAGAGGATCCACACACATCTAGGGCAGGAGCGAGAACACAACAGAGGAGCGACGGTGGAAACAGGTGACCAGAACCCTACCTAAACCCCCCGCAATTACTCCTAAACGCACAGGGAAACTTTGGAGTTGCACACCTGAGCCCGCGGGGAGAGTCTCTCCCCGCCATTGGCGGGGAGACCCAGCCTGGTGCTCGGGGCGCCCGGAGGGTCCCAGAGAGAGTCACGGAGGGTACGGAGGTCTCCCAGCTGCCGTTGCCCGCCCTGTGGGACTAGGGATTGCCGGAGATCTCGGAGAGGACCGGGGCTGGGGGAACTTTCAAAGGCCGGTTCTGCGACCCGGAGGGGAAGCGCCGGAGCTCCGCCCCGGCAGCAGACAAAACTCTCTGTGTGCCGTTAGCAGAGGGGCCACGCCGAGCATTCACGGCTCCGGGAGAGGCCCAGAGAGAATCCCAGAGGGCGAGGTGACCCCCAGCTGCCGTTGTCCGCCCCGTGAGACTAGGGATTGCCGGAGATCTTGGAGAGGACTGGGGCTGGAGAGAGTTCCAGAGACCCAGCTTAGTAGCCTAGGGGGAAACCCTACAGGCTCACAGTAGTCTTAGGGAAAGCCTCTGCACAGCACCAGTAGAAGGCACCCAGCCGTCAGCCACAAGGCTGGAAGACCCCAGGGCAAAAGCAGCATAGCTAGGTGTACTAACCACAGACTGTAGAAGATGCCAATAGCTCTCCTGCGACCCATAGAGGACAAGTGAGATTCGGTGGGTGCCGACAGCAACGGAGCGACAAATATAAGTGATCCCACCCCTGGCCGCTGGAAAAGCCCATAACACCGTTGCAGACCCCAAGGAGAGAGCACATCTAGGTGGGCTGCAATAGTAGGCACCTGCAGCCTGAAGCCCCCCTGTGACGGCCCCCACGGCAGAGGAGGGAATCCAAAGGGCCACTGTGGCTATGAAGAGGGGCCCAGGCCCAGTTAGCAACTACGGACAGGGTTCCTGGTTGGTGAAGTATAAACAGCTGCTCCCCCCACCGCAGCAGCTGAAACAAGTGAAAGGAGCAACTAAACTCTATCTCCATGCGGAGGCACAAATCAACAACATCAAGCAATATGAAAAAATACATTAAATCTCCAGAACAGAAAGAAAGTAACAAATACACAGAAAACAATCCCAAAGAAAATGAGATATATAACCTAAATGATGATGACTTCAAAACAGCCATCATTAAGATTCTCAATGAGTTAAGAGAGAATTCTGACCGACAACTCAACGAGTTCAGGAGCTATGTCACAAAAGAGTTTCATACGATAAAGAAGAACCAAACAGAAATATTGGAAATGAAGAACACAATAGAGGAGATTAAGAAAAATCTAGATGCTCTGAACAGTAGGGCCGATAATATGGAGGAAAGAATTAGCAATTTGGAAGATGGCAATATAGAATTGTTGCAGGCAGAGGAGGAGAGAGAAGCAAGACTTAAAAGAAATGAAGAAACTCCGAGAATTATCAGACACAATTAGGAGATGCAACGTAAGGATTATAGGTATACCAGAGGGAGAAGAGAAGGAGAAAGGGGCAGAAAATCTATTCAAAGAAATAATGGCTGAGAACTTCCCAAATCTGGTGAGGGAGATGGATCTTCAGGTGACAGAAGCCAATAGATCTCCAAACTTTATCAATGCAAGAAGACCAACTCCACGGCATATAGTAGTGAAGCTAGCAAAAGTCAACGACAAGGAGAAAATATTAAGGACAGCCAGGCAAAAGAAACTAACCTACAAAGGAACCCCCATCAGGCTATCAGCAGATTTCTCAGCAGAAACCTGACAGGCTAGAAGAGAGTGGAATGATATATTCAAAAATCTGAAGGACAAAAATCTACAGCCGAGAATTCTCTACCCAGTGAAAATATCCTTCAAATACGATGGAGAAATAAAAACTTTCCCAGATAAACAAAAATTAAGGGAGTTCATTGCCACAAAACCTCCTCTTCAGGAAATCCTCAGGAAAACCCTCATTCCTGAAAAATCCAAAAAAGGAAAGGGGCTACAAAACCAAGAGCAGAGGAGATAAGTAGAAGGACAACAACAGAGAGTAGCAGCTCTACATCAGAACAGATTAAACCATGGGACGAGAAACAAAGGAAACTGAAGAAAACCAGAAAACAAGACACAAAATGGTAGTGGTAGGCCCCCACGTCTCAATAATCACTCTAAATGTAAATGGATTGAACTCCCCAATCAAAAGACAGAGTGGCAGGATGGATCAAAGAACAAGATCCAACGATATGCTGCCTCCAGGAAACACACCTCAGCCCCAAAGACAAACACAGACTCAGAGTGAAGGGATGGAGAACAATACTCCAAGCTAATAATGAACAAAAGAAAGCAGGTGTCGCTATACTAATATCAGACAAGGTAGATTTCAAAGCAAAACAGATAAAGAAAGATAAAGAGGGACAGTATATAATGATAAAAGGGACTCTCCACCAAGAAGACATAACACTTATAAATATATACGCACCCAACACAGGAGCACCAAAATTTGTAAAGCAACTCTTAATAGAACTAAAAGAAGACATCAACAACAATACAATAATAGTAGGGGACCTCAACACACCGTTAACACCAATGGACAGAACATCCAGACAGAAAATCAACAAGGAAATAATAGAATTAAATGAAATATTAGACCAGATGGACTTAATAGATATATATAGAACACTTCATCCAAAAACAGCAGGTTACACATTCTTCTCAAGGGCACATGGAACATTCTCAAGGATTGACCATATTTTGGGAACCAAAGCAAACATCAATAAATACAAGAGAGTTGAAATAATATCAAGCATCTTTTCTGATCATAACGCTATTAAACTAGAAATCAACTACAAGAAAAAAGCAGAGAAAGGTGCAAAAATGTGGAGACTAAACAACACGCTTCTCAACAAACAATGGATCATTGAAGAAATTAAAGAAGAAATCAAATATTATCTGGAGACAAATGAAAATGAGAACATGACATACCAAATCATTTGGGATGCAGCAAAAGCAGTCCTAAGAGGGAAATTCATCGCAATACAGGCTCACCTCACTAAACAAGAAAAAGCTCACGTAAGCAACCTCAAACGACACCTAACAGAACTAGAAAAAGAAGAACAAACAAAGCCCAGAGTCAGTAGAAGGAGGGAAATAATAAAAATAAGAGCAGAAATAAACGATATTGAAACAAAAAAGACAATAGAAAGGATCAATGAAACAAAGAGTTGGTTCTTCGAAAGAATTAACAAAATTGACAAACCCCTAGCCAGACTCACCAAGAAAAGAAGAGAGAAATCGCAAATTAATAAAATCAGGAATGACAGAGGAGAAATCACAACAGATACCAATGAAATACAAGAGATCATAAGAGAATACTATGAAAAACTATATGCCAACAAATTGAACAACCTGGAAGAAATGGACAAATTCCTAGACTCCTACAATCTCCCCAAACTGAATCAGGAAGAAATGGAGAATCTGAATAGACCAATCACAAGTAAGGAAATAGAAACAGTAATCAAAAACCTCCCCAAAAACAAGAGTCCAGGACCAGACGGCTTCTCTGGAGAATTCTACCAAACATTCAAAGAAGACTTAATACCTATTCTCCTCAAACTGTTCCAGAAAATTGAGAAAGATGGAGAACTCCCTAACACATTCTATGAAGCCAACATCACTCTGATCCCCAAACCTGACAAGGACAACACAAAGAAGGAGAACTACAGGCCGATATCACTGATGAACATAGATGCAAAAATCCTCAACAAAATTTTGGCAAACCGATTACAGCAATACATCAAAAAGATTATACACCATGATCAAGTGGGATTTATACCAGGGACACAGGGATGGTTCAACATCCACAAGTCAATCAACGTGATACACTACATCAACAAAATGAAAAACAAAAACCACATGATCATCTCAATAGATGCAGAGAAAGCATTCGACAAGATCCAACACCCATTTATGATAAAAACCCTCAGTAAAATGGGTATAGAAGGAAAGTACCTCAACATAATAAAGGCCATATATGATAGACCCACAGCCAACATCATACTCAATGGACAAAAGCTGAAAGCCATCCCTCTGAGGACAGGAACAAGACAAGGGTGCCCACTTTCACCACTCCTATTCAACATAGTACTGGAGGTGCTGGCCAGAGCAATTCGGCAGGAAAAAGAAATAAAAGGAATCCAAATAGGTAACGAAGAAGTAAAACTCGCGTTGTTTGCAGACGACATGATCTTATACATAGAAAACCCCAAAGAATCCACAGAAAAACTATTAGAAATAATCAACAACTACAGCAAAGTAGCAGGGTATAAAATTAACGTGCATAAATCAGTAGCATTTCTATACACTAACAATAAACTAACAGAAAAAGAACTCAAGAACTCTATCCCATTCACAATCGCAACGAAAAGAATAAAATACCTTGGGATAAACTTAACCAAGGAAGTGAAGGATCTATACAATGAAAACTACAAGACTTTCTTGAAAGAAATAGGCGATGACATAAAGAGATGGAAAAACATTCCTTGCACATGGATTGGAAGAATAAACATAGTTAAAATGTCCATACTACCTAAAGCAATATACAGATTCAATACTATCCCAATCAGAATCCCAAGAACATTCTTCACAGAAATTGAACAAACAATCCTAAAATTCATATGGGGGAACAAAAGACCGCGAATTGCTAAAGCAATCCTGAGCAAGAAAAACAAAGCCGGCGGAATCACAATCCCCGATTTCAAAACATACTACAAAGCTACAGTGATCAAAACAGCATGGTACTGGTACAAAAACAGGTCCACAGATCAATGGAACAGAATTGAAAGCCCAGAGATAAAACCACACATCTATGGACAGCTAATCTTCGACAAAGGAGCAGAGGGCCTACAATGGAGAAAAGAAAGTCTCTTCAACAAATGGTGCTGGGAAAACTGGACAGCCACATGCAAAAGATTGAAAATTGACCATTCTTTTTCACCACACACCAAAATAAACTCAAAATGGATCAAAGACCTAAAGATTAGGCCTGAGACAATAAGTCTTTTGGAAGAGAATATAGGCAGTACACTCTTTGACATCAGTTTCAAAAGAATCTTTTCGGACACTGTAACTCCTCAGTTGAGGGAAACAATAGAAAGAATAAACAAATGGGACTTCATCAGACTAAAGAGCTTCTTCAAGGCAAGGGAAAACAGGATTGAAACAAAGAAACAGCTCACTAATTGGGAAAAAATATTTACAAGCCACTTATCCGACAAAGGGTTAATCTCCATAATATACAAAGAACTCACACTGCTTAACAACAAAAAAACAAACAACCCGATCAAAAAATGGGCAGAGGACATGAACAGACATTTCTCAAAAGAAGATATGAATATGGCCAATAGACACATGAAAAGATGTTCATCATCGCTAATCATCAGGGAAATGCAAATCAAAACTACACTAAGATATCACCTTACCCCCGTTAGATTGGCAAAAACATCCAAAACCAAGAACGACAAATGTTGGAGAGGTTGTGGAGAAAGAGGAACCCCCATACACTGTTGGTGGGAATGCAAACTGGTACAGCCACTATGGAAAACAGTATGGAGATTTCTCAAAAAGTTAAAAATAGAAATACCCTATGACCCAGCCATCCCATTACTGGGTATCTATCCTAAGAACCTGATATCAGATATCTCAAGAGTCCGTTGCACCCCTATGTTCATCGCAGCATTATTTACAATAGCCAAGACGTGGAACCAGCCTAAATGCCCAGAAACTGGTGATTGGATAAAGAAGATGTGGTATATATACACAATGGAATACTACTCAGCCATAAAAAAAGATGAAATTGGCCCATTCACAACAACGTGGATGGACCTCGAGGGCATTATGTTAAGCGAAATAAGCCAGTCAGAGAAAGACGAACTCTATATGACTCCACTCATAGGTGGAAATTAGTATATTGAGAAGGAGATCTGATCGGTGATTACCAGGGAAAAGGGGCGGTGGGGGGAGGGTACGGAGGGGGAAGTGGTGTACCCACAACATGACTAACAAAAATGTACAACTGAAATCTCACAAGGTTGTAATCTATCATAACATTAATAAAAAAAAAAAAAAAAAACTAAGGAAAGTCTGACAGCTAAGAGAAGCCTAAGGAGACATGAAACTAAATGCAATATGGTGTCCTGGATGGGATCCTGGAGCAGAAAAAGGAAATTAGGTGAAACTAAGGATATGTGAATAATGTGTGGGCTTAAGTTAATACTAAGGTATCAGTATTGGTTCATTAATTATGAAAAAATGTACTGTACTAATGTAAGGTGTTAATAATAGGGAAAATTGGATGTGAGGACTCTGTATTATCTATCTTTGCAATGTTTTTATGCATCTAAAACTTCTAAAATGAACAGTTTATTAAAAAATCAAAAGTGAGAAAGAGATAAAAGAAAAGATGGTACTGTTCCAATAAGTATTAAATCATTGCTTCTTCCATATCACTACACCCAAACGAAACACAGGATAATTGAGCATTTTTACAAAATGTTGTGGAGTTGAAATTTTGGTAACCTTCTGAAATTTAAAATAATGGGTATACATGTACATAGATGAAAGAAATTAAAGCGACAGAATATAATGAGAACCCCAGTGCCCTGCCCCCGGCCCCAGGCAGTCCTGCCGTCTAGGAGGGCCTATTTTAAGTCTTATTCTTGTATTTACCTCCATGTCTGACTTTTTCCCCAGTTTTGACGAACAATTGATGTACATCACTGTGTAAGTTTAAGGCACACAGCATGATGATTTGATTTACATATATTGTAAAATGATTACCACAATAGGCTCAGATAACATCCATTTTCTCATACAGATACAATAAAAAGAAAAGAAAAGATTTTCTGCTTGTGATGAGAACTCTTAGGACTTACTCTCTTAACAGCTTTTCTGTATATCGTACAGCAGTGTTAGCTATACGTGTCTGGAATTTTATATTGACTCTCGCTTTGACAGATCAGGAAAATGCTTACTTTTGTCTTCCAATATATGTATTTTTATCATTATTTTTAGTCCCTTGGCTTTTTGCTGTTGTAACATGAGATATATAATGTAGGGAGATATATATATATATACATATATTTTTTTTTCTCGCTTTATTTCTTCATTCCCCACCTGGTCAATGAGGATGTTAGCACTATTTTTTTCAACCCTCCTCCCTCTTTCCACCTCTCATCTTTTTGTCATCAGTATATTATTTTTATTGATCTTTTAAATTATATAAGAAAGACATGATCTCTACTTTTAATTTTAAAATGTCATTTAAATTTAAAATCTTACAGATGATGCTAAAGTTCTCTTTGACACACCCTGTTCCAACCGTCCCCAATTCTGATCCCTTTCCTGCTTTCACAGAAATAACCCTTCTTAACAGTTTGATCTGTAAGTTTCCAGCTATTTTTCTATGTCTTACTATGCCTATAAATTTATTTTCTCTTAGAAAATATAAAATGTTGTTCTGAGAATTTTTATTTTTTCTACAATTCTGTAACTTGTTTCTGCCTTATTCTATAATTTTTTTACATTTGAGTATGTTTTAGATACCTATCTAACTTATTAAATATGGAATTAGTACCAGTTTTTTCCTGCTACAGTAAATATTCCACAGTGTTCTGATATGGTACTGTTTCCCCACTGACAAATATTCAGGTCACTTTCAATTTTTTTTTATTACAAAACTTGCTGCAATAAGCAGTCTGGTATATGTATAGCGCGTTGTGTACATGTATCTGTTTTTCTAGGTTAGATACGAAAGATGGAATACATGAGGCACGGGGTGAGGATAAGCATGTATTAACTTATCAACAGATGTTGCCAAATTTGATCTGCTCATATTTCGTTAAGGAATTTTTGTCTATGTTCACGTCCTTTCTTTTTCTTGTAATTCCTTCGTGAGGTTTTGGTATCTGGGTTATGCTTGCCCCCTAGAATGAGTTAGGAAGTATGCCCTCCTCCTGTATTTTCTAAAAGTTTGTGGAAGATAAGTATTATTTCTTTTTAAAATATTTGATGGAATTCATCAGTGAAACCACCGGACTAAAGTTCTCCTTGTTGGGAGATTTCTGATAATGAATTAAGTTTCTTTAATAGAAAGTTTTTCAGATTTTCTATTGCTTCTGGGGACTGTTGTGATAAATTGTGCTTTTTGAAGAATTTTCCCATTACACTTAGGTTATTGGATTTACTGTCAGAGACTTATTCATCATGACCTTAGTTATTCCTTGAATGTCTGTAAGATCTCCAGTGATGTTCTCTTTTAATCCATGATATTGGTATTCATTTTTCCTCTTTTTCCTGTGTGTGTAAGGAAGATTGGCCCTGAGCTAACATCTGTTGCCAATCTTCATCTTTTTGCTTGAGGAAGATTGTGCCTGAGCTAACACCTGTGCCAATCTCCCTCTGTTTTATGTAGGATGCTGCCACAGAGTGGCTTGACAAATGGTGCTAGGTCTACGCCTGGGACTGTGGACCTGCGAACCCCAGGCTGCCAACACAGTGTGCGAACTTAATCACTACACCACCAGGCAGACCCTTTTTTCTCTTTTTTAAATCCCCTAATTAGTCTTGGCATGGGTTTATCAACTTTTATTAATCTTTCAAAGAACCACTTTTGGTTTTGTCAACTTCCACTATCGTTTGCTTTCTATTTCATTGATTTCTGGTCTTATAATGTTTCCTTCCTTCTGCATGTTTATGTTTAATTGATCAGTCATTTTAGCTTAAGAGAGAAGTTTTGACTAATTATTGTAAGCTTTCTTTTTAAAATGTTATTCAAATTTATAAAATATCTTCTAAGCACAGCTTAACCACATCCCACAAATTTTAGTATATTGTATTTTCTATACTATTCTATTTGCAACCTATAAGAATTTACTTGTGACTTTTTTTCTGTGACATAAAATCAGCACTAACTTGCTAGGGGCGTGAGTGAGTCAGCATGGAGGTAAATCTTCCAGCCCAGGCAAGCCTTCAGACGCCTGCTGTCATAAAAGATACTTAGAAGCGTGTTTTTTATTTAGAAGTGCGTTGTTTAATATTCAAATATTTGTGACATTTCTAGAGGTTTTTTAGAAGTATGTCGTTTAATTTTTAAGTATTGAGACTTTTCTAGATATATTAATCCTTTGCTGCACAAATGTTACCCCAAAATTTAGCAAAATGCAAACATTCTCACAGTTTCTGTGAGTCAGGAATCTGGGAGGGGCTTAGCTGGGTGGTTCTGGCTCAGGGTCTCTTGTGAAAGTCCAGTCAAGATGTCAAGTAGGGCTGCAGATGGCCGAAGGCTTCACTGGCTGGAGCATTCACTTCCATGCTGACTTATTCAAACACCTGGCAAATTGGTGCTGGTGTTTGGCTGAAGGTTTCAATTCCTCATGACACAGGTCTCTTCATAGGGCTGCTTGAGTGTCCTCATGACGTGGCAGTTGGCTTTCCAGAGCGAGTGATCCAAAAGAGAGACAAGACAAAAGTTACAAGTTACAATGCCTTTTATCACCAGCTTTGGAATTTCACCTGCATCATCTCTGCCACAATCTAGTCCTTGAAAGTGAACCACTAGTATAATTCACACTCAAGGGAAAGGGAACTAAGGTCCCCACTTGAAGTGAGGAATATGAAAGAATTTATGGACACTTTTTTTTAAAAAAAAACTGTATTTGATATATAGTTATTATTTATTTCTATTTTAATTCTGTTGAAGTCAGAGAACATATTCTTTAAAAATTAAGTTTTTTGAAATTCATTGAGACTTATTTTATGACCCAACATATGGCTATATCTTGGTGAACGTTCCTTGTAAACTTGAAAAGAGTATATTGACAGTTGCTGAGTGTAATTTTCTACAAATATTAAATTGGTCAAGGTGTGGATAATTTTCTTATATCTATGACTGTACTAATTTTTCCTCTAGTAATTTTATCAATTACTGAGATAGGAGTATTAAAATCTCCAATTATGAGTGTGGATTTACCTATTTCTCCCTTTAGTTCCATTGTTTTTGCTTCATGTATTCTGAAACGTTTTTATTAAGTAGAATGGCAACTACTAAATATAGAAGGAATGATAGATTCAGAAAGTCATGAACGGATGCTAAAATTAGTGGAAAGAGTTTTATAAGAAAGGTATTTATAGACTCTAAAAATATCTCCCCATAAATTACCTATAAATTGCAAAAGGGAAAAATAGTAACTTTACAGTGAAGAAATCTAGCAGACACTATATTAAGTGAGAAAGCTAACATTACCAATATTGGGACAAACTGACATCGTTTGCCTACTGATACAACACACTGTGGAGGCCACAGAACCATTTCTGTGATATTTCTGGCAAAAATGCATGACCTGAATGTAGTCATGAAGTAACTTCACAAACCCATGTTGAAGGACTTTCTACCAAATAACTGACCTGTAGTCTTCAAAAATGTCAAGGTTAAAAAAGGACAAGGAAAAGCTGAAAAACTATTTCAATTTTAACGAAACTAAGATACATTAAAACTAAATGCAATGATTGACTCTGAATTGAATCCTGGATTCAGAAAACGAATCTATAAAGGACATTACTGGGATAACTGATACAATTTGAATATAGCTGTGGATGAGATAATAGTATTACAACAGTGTTAAATTTCCTGATTGTTGTCTTGATACTGTAGTTATTTAAGAGACTGTCTTTGTTCTTAAGAAATATACACTGAAGTATTTAGGGATAATGGGATATGGTGTCTCCCAGTTACTCTCAAATTTACACATGCGTGCAACACACTCAGAAAGCAAGAGAATGATAAAACAAATGTAGCAAAATATAAATCAGTTAGTGACCCTAATTAAAGAATATATGGAAGTTCCTTATATGATTTTTACAATTTTCAGTAAGTTTGATATTAGAATAAAAATGTACAAAAAATCTGATTAAGTTACCATTATCTTAAGTCCCTAAGAAGCTTCCCATTGTTCTTAGAATAAAGACAACTTGTTGACATGGCCTAAAGGCCCTGCCAGATGTAACCCAGAGCTTATCTTCCCCTCTCTCTCTCTGTTCCGGTATAATGGTCTTATTTTTGTCATACACACTCTTAGGCTCTTTTATACATCAAGGTCTTTGAAAATGCTCTTTCCTTTGCCCGGGACTTTCATCTTTTAGTTACCTCTTACTCATGTGTGGGAAGACCACCAAAGAAGAACAAACAGAGGCTATTTATTTAGAACTTGCTATAACAATGGAGTCAGTCACCATCACTTGTACTTGGCAGAGACTTAAAGGCAGCCAAGAGAGTGGAAAAGCCTTACAGGGAACAAAAAGAGAAGGCTTCAAGCATGATCTGATTGGATGTTGCTGGCACAAGAAATATGAAAGTGGGCTAGTTAGCAGTGGGGCTTCTTATATGATTGTTTGGGGAACACATTTGACTTTCTTTGGCTGGTCTTGAGTTGGAAGCAGGTGTAAAAAATAGGGAAACCATTGTCCAAGTCCTGACTGTTCTGGGTCTATTTCAGCAGAAGTGGTTTAGTTGAAGAGGTTGTGGGCAGAGTTCTACTGTCATATATTGTCTGGCCATTGACTATATATTCAGTCTCTGAGTTCCCTCTTTGGGTCATTCTCTCACTTGTGAGAGGTTGACCAATTCAGAGAATGCTAGAGACCCAGATCTTTACCACTCAGGAATTGTTCACTTGTCGCCAGAGTCAACTATATTGTGACATCTTGGCTTTTTTGTTGTTGTGTCACCATGGTGATTATCTAATTAGGGAGTCGCTGCACAGAAGTTTTTAAGACCCTGGGTAGAATGCTCCATATAAGCATCATGACCATTATGGCACAAACAAGAATAGTAGTCCCTGTAAGAGTTTAGAGAAACTCTAATTTCCAAACCTAGGTCAAGAGAACAAATTTGGTAGGGCATGATGCTCAACATTAGCCAAGCAGTGTTTCCTTGAGGTGATGTATATGTTCTACCTTGTCTACTTGTCTGTTTCATTGATTAAATACAGTGAGAAATATCTGCAATGGCGTAGATGCCATCATTGCTAGCCAAGAAGAAATCTAGAGCAATGTAACTGTCCATTACTACTTATACCAAGAAACTGAAACTGAATTGTAGTTCATCTAGGAAAGAAGTGGTATTATTAACAACTTCTGCCAGAGTTAGTGATAAGTTCCTTAGATTTTTTCTCCTTTTTTTAATGATCCCTATTGTTGGTAACACTGCTGTGATTGTTTGCATAAACAAGAGTCAGTAATTCCCCCAGGTTGAGTCCCTGAATAATCAAGGATGGTCTTGTTTTGGAGTTTGTGTCTGAGTTGGAATCTCCAGCCTTGGTGATTTATAGAATGAGGGCTTCTGCGTACAGACAAGTCCTAGAATATTGTTCCTAAAGTCTGGGGCAAACAGAACGAGACATCCTGGCTATAAGGGAATTATTATTTGATAGTTCCATGGATAACCAGGAAAAATAATACTTGTTCATGACATGAGATCAGAACTGAGGTCTCATATTAGCTAGGGTCTGTATTTAAATCTCTAATCTTTTCATGGTGGCAAGAAATTCGCCCATTGCCCTATGAAGGTTGTTGAATTCAAATCAGAATTACCTATTGAATGATCAATAGATTGTAATAATTGATTCTTTTTCTGAGAGAGAGGAACACTAGCAAAGTCACAGACTGATTTTTTAAAGGTCATTTGTCCAAATAGGTGCAAGTGGAAACACTATCTGCTATAATTCCCTATGGTTTCATTTGATGAGACTAGAATTAACCAGAAATTTTTATAATTGGGGTCTGGTGATGAATGACATATTCAGCAGTTGGTAAATTGGTAGCGGCTACTGTTTGGAGTAATCTGAAAGAGGCATTAGGATGAGTATATTCTGAACTAACCATTATAATAAGGAGGAGAAAGAAAAAGGGCCATTATGGGTGGATGACAACCAGAGAGCTATAAAATGAAAACAAGAATGATTATAAGCAAGCAGATGGAAAACAAAGCAGGAATTAGGGGTCTTAATCTGATGTCTTGGGTGGAAGCCATCCACTATCAGGGATGATCTGCTTGTTTCAAAGATCTTGGGTCATCTGTGTGCTTCTGAAGATCAGATGCCTCTAGAGGCTCTCTGAGAGTCCTGAGTTTGAATCCTCTATTGGAGTAGGCTTCCAGTTGTGTGGAATTCTGGACTGTTTCTTTAGTTATGAAGCATAAATTCAAGGATTGACTCTCTGGAGTTTCACTGCTGTAGTCATGTGAACAGTACCTCCAACGAGGTTCAAGAACAGGTTTTCTCTGATGTCTCTTCAAGTGGTTGAAATCTCCTGGCTGAAGATCAGATAGAGGCTGTTTAGGAAGATGGGAGGGCAGCCTTAATCTGTTGGTGAGAGGAATGGGTGAGTACATGAGTCCCACACAATTTTCTGCCATGTTTATGTGCAGCATTGAAGAGCCTAGTATCAGAAGAGATTTCCTTAAACATGTGGTTTACTATAAGATCTAAAATTTCATGTTCTGCCTTGATATATTTGAGCCTCACAGGGCCCCAAAGGCCTAGCTATGAGTGCCCCTGCTCTTGCCAGCTATGTCCCTCCATGTAGTGGAAAAGGCTCTCCAACCAGCTAGTTCCCCTATTACCTAGATGAGCTGCAGCCCATCTAGTCCTCAACTTACTGAGTTTCATCACCCTGACAGCCTGTGAAATTATTCGAATAAGCCAATCACATCCTCCTGCAGGAACCACAGGTCACTTAACCCTCTTGTCATTACAAAGCTTCCTCCCACAGCCCCTGGTTCACTCTATTCCCAAGTACAGCCCCCACCTGGGCCTGCATGGAATGTAGTATCTTCCTCCTCCAGGTTGTGAGTATGCATGACTAATAAACAGCTGCAAATCTCATCTGTTCAGTGCTGGGTGTTATGTGTTCAGCTATCTCATACTATATTAGGGTAGGGGATCCTCCTTCACCAATGAGGTGAATAGAAGTTGATCAGAACATGTGAGGCTTCCAGTTACCAATTCATAGGGGGATAATTGTGTGTCCCTGAGGCCCATTAGGGGTAATGGGAGTACCTTTGCTAAGGGAGCTCAAGGGTTTCTGAGAGTTGCCTAATCTTAATTTAAGGATGCTATTGGTTTTTCTCAACCTTTCCAGAAGATTGTGGTTGATAAGGGTAGTGTAGTTTTTGAGGAAGGGTGAAATATTACAGAGTTCTTTTATAGTCGTTCCTATAAAGTATAAGCCTCAGTCACTTAATATAAAAGTCAGTATGCCTTAGGTTGGAAACACAAAACCAACCAGAATTTTGGTGACTATAAGACCTGTAGCTTTTGGACAAGAAATAGACGAAAAATAACAAACATATTTTGGCGGTTGAAGCTGGATAAAACCCATCTGAAGGTGTTTAATGTCCCCAATTCTACAGTTTTTCCAGGATTATACTGTTGACAGGTGATTCGTTACCTGACAAATAACCTTACCTGTCTTTTTAAAGTTCCCCAGCAGTGTTGATTTAAGACAATAACCAATTTGTCTGTACCATGATGCCATGATGAGTAGTTTCATGAAGAAGTTTAGCTAACGTTCCTTTGAGATCATCTGCTGCCATGAAGTGGCCATCTTGGGAGACCCAGAGATTATCCGAGTGAAGGGTACATCCATATTTTCCATTCTTCCTTTTCAGAATCAGAAGCCATTTTATAAGGGGCCTCTTGGAATCCCTCCATGGCTTTATCTTTTGAGGATTTAGTTAGAATCAAAACCTTGGTTAAGGCTGCCTTTTTGGCATAATGATCTGCTAGAGCTTTTCTTTAGTTTCTGTAATTCTTTCTGCATGGGCCTCAAATTTTATCATAGCCATCTCTCCAGGAAGTAAGAGTACAGCTAAAAGTTCCTTAACTTGTCTGCTTTTGATGGGTTTTGTTTTCAAAGTCTCCCAAAACCATGTTCCACTCCAAAAGCATACCTATTATCTGTATATATGTCTACTCTCTGGTCTTTGGCTAGTTGACAAGCTCAAGTAAGTGCAACAAGTTCTGCCATCTGGGCTGATCTCACCTTGGGTAGAGGTCTTTATTTTAAAGGAGAGCTTAAATTTGTGACTGCATAGCCTGCTTGATAACTTCCAGTTTGTTTGGAGGTGTGAGGCAACAATAAATAATATTAGGTCTCAATTCAAAATATAAGCCTTTAATCAATCTGATTAAATTACAGAAAGTTCTCTAACTGAGGTAAGATGATCATGAAGTTCCCTGCCTCTGGTGGGGCCGGGAGAGTGGCAGGATTCAGGGTGTTGGGACAGTGCATAGAATGTGAGAGACAGGGTAACAATCTCCTGTGAGGGTAACTGGCTGGATGAAAGTATTGTGTGCTCTCAGTCAGCAGTGATGCCTGTACTGCGTCAAGAACTGTTAAGTCAAGTGGGGAGCCTAGAACTAGTTCAACAGAAGCATCAACAAGCTTTATAGTGGAAGCTGTTTCTCTAAGACGAGGGGCTGAAGCCTTTGCAACCGGGTCAAGGGTGAGGCTGTAGTAAGTGATGGGGTTTTGATGGTTCTCATGAGCTCAACTCCCAAGAGCTTGTCCAGATTGCTCATGCACAAATAGACAAAAAGGCTTTTAGTAGGTAGGGATGCCTAGGGAAGGAGGCTATTGAAGAGCCTCCTTCAGGTTATGGAAGGCCTGTTTACATTTGGGCTCCGAGATCAGATGGTCTCTCACTGAGGACCTAGACTATTAATAAAGGGGTGTCCCAATCTCAGAAAACTTTGGCCCCCACTCTGAAAAATCCAGTTAAACCTAGAAATCCTCTCAACTGTCATTTTGCAAGGAGTCTAGGAAAAGTTTAGGTAGCCTTTAGTCTATTAGGAGAGAGTGATTTCCCACTTCAGATAGGTCAAACCTGAAATAATAGACTGAGTTTTGATGAAATTATAATTTATGTTTTGAAATTTTATGTTCTTTTTCTGTTACAACTGAGAACAAAGTAAATGGAATAGTTTTTACAGGCTTCTTTTTTTCTCTAAACAAAGGGGAGATCCATCTACATATTGTATCAGAACTGAGTCACAAAGAAAATTTAGATAATTTCTAAGTCTTGATTGAGGACCTGGGAAAAATAGGAGGGGGCTTCAGTGCACCCCTGGGGCATGACTGGCTAGGTATATTTTTGTCCTTTCTAGGTGAAAGAAAAGTGATGACTGTGTCTAGGAGCACATAGAGCAAAGATCAGCTAACTACAGTGAGGCAAGTGGCTTCGCGTGGAATTGATGACATGTTTATTTGGGTTGGGTACTAATGGGAATCGAGGGATAATAGTTCATTGATGGCCCTGAGATCCTGAAAAAATCAATTTCCTCCTCTGTTAGGTTTCTTAACTTGCAGAATGGCTGTGTTATAAGAACTAGTGCAGGGTCTGAGAAGGCCTTAGGATATAAAGCCTTCGACTATAAGTGTGAACCTTTCCTTTGCTTCTGGCTTCAAGGAATATTGGGGAAGTTTAGGTAACAACTTGGTGATCTCTATAGGAACTTTAATAGATTCTTCTCTAACTAGTTTTCCTATGTCAGTGGAATTTCTAGCCCATGGAGTGAGGAATGGTGCCAAGACTTGTGTTTTGGATATGCATCAAATATAACGGAGCACACAAAGATATATCCAGAGCAGACAGCACTTGATTATGAAGGGAGGATCCCTCTGGAGCTCTAGAAATAGTCCCTTTGGTGTGCCTTTAATATTACAGTTCTATTTGCAAACTAAGTCTCTCTGTATTAAATTTTCAGGTGTGGTATCACAAAGCAAGAAGGAATGTTTTTCTCAATCAAGTCCCCAATGGTTAGAGTTAGAGGCTGGGCCATAGAGAAAATCAATGGGTTATTTAAAATACCTGCCACCTGTTTGGTGTGTTTACTCCTAGGAAGAGGTTGAGCAAAGGTGTTAGGGTTTAATGTAGAGTAGCACTTGTTTCTACCAGGAATTGATGAGATTGACCATCTACAGTCATAGTTAATTCACTTTGGGTGTTTAAGTATTAGGCAGGATATTGGATGTGTTTTTCCTTCCTCAGAGCATCCACATTGATCTAAATGGAGGGATGTGTTTTGTTTTGGTTTGATTTTTCTTTTGTCAGATGGAACAATCTCTTTTTTAGTGTCCCTTCTGTTCACAATATCTACAAGCGTCCTTGTCAATAGGTAGTTGTTTGGGAATTGGGCCACCTCTGTGTTTGATCTGCAGGGCCATAAGGTTATTGTGGGAGCTGTCTTGCTTTTTTTCTAAAGCCCTTCCACAATGTTGTACCAGGTGTTGTATGTGAAGCACCATGCTGAGCATAATAGAAATATAAATGAGCTAACATAAAATGAAGGAACCATCTCTGTTTTCCAGAAACTTAACATCTAACAGATGCATTCTAAAGGTTAATTAGGGTTTGGATTTCTTTATAAAGCTTTTTTAATTCAAGGAAGTGCAGAATGGATAGATGGATTTGGACCTCAATCAATTTAGATTGGACTTAAAAGGTAGGCAGGCCCTGTGACAAGAAAACAAGCATCACATTTAATATAAATGAAAATGTACTTCATATAAAACGACCTAAGTAGGACGGTCCTGCGTGCAGGCTCCGATGCATCAGTGTTCTATATTTCTTAACAAAATGTCTCCAGTCTTAGACTTTCTTTTATTTCAGTGGTTCATGTCCACAGGTGATTTTGCTCCCCAGGGGACATTTGGAAATTTCCGGAGACATCTTCAGTTATCAAAACTGGAGGGAGGTGGGGGTTGCTAGTGACATCTGGAAGGTAGAGCCTGGGGATTCTGTAAGGCACAGGACACCTCCTGCAACAAAGAATTATCCAGCCCAAAATGTCAACAGTAGTGAGTTTGCAAAGCCCTGCTTTGTTTAGGAAAGGTGATGGAATGCTGAAAACATAAGCCCTGCAGCCCCTGCTTGCTGTCTATTTGCCAACGCCAGAAGGAGAGCTTGTGTGTTATTTTAATCTCATGCAATTTAGAATGGAGGCTGGGCTAGGTGGGCCAGAGGGATCAGGGGTGATACGGGCTGGGAAGAGGAAGATGACTTGAGTGCTAATTTATCAACAGAGATTTAATTCTTTGAAATGGAGAAGAGCTGCTCAGTAAGACCCAGGTTACCATGGTAGCACATGGCTTCAATCACTCTTGATTAATTTCCAGCAATTAGAATAAAGGGTGGGCCTTCATTTACATCTCTTGTCAAGATCGAGAGAAACAGCATCAAATGAATCTTTCTAAGGAGCACAGTCTGTTGCAGTCCATTTGGAAAGTTGGAGTTTGTTTTAATCCTATGCCTGGCTCAGAAATGGCAATACGGTGGCTGTACACTGAGAGCCCCCTTTCCATATGCCGATGATAAAATGATTACTGTTGGCATCACTGGACCATCTGCTCCTGGAATTTCAGACTGTTAAGGTGAAATTGACTTAGAGTTCCATCAAGGATACTAGAGACTGCCTTTTCTTTTTCATTCTATTAATGTGTTCTTCATGTTTATTTTAAGCTGCTGAAAGAGTAGCAAATATTCATGCTAAATTTTCAGTGCCTATTTGCTGTCTATATTTATAACAGATTGTCAAATCCTGATATGTGTTTACATCGTTGGTGCTGTGGGTAAGGTTATTTCCATTTTAAAATGTTTCATTTATTGTTCAAATTTTGCAACAACGCCAGAAATAAAACACCCACATCCACTATACCAATATCTCTTTAATCAAATATATTCATTTTTTAATATTCTGGTCTAGTGTTGTTTATACAAATTCATGGTGTTGTACAATTTTGTGCTATTCTTTTGCACCTACTGCTTATAAGAAATTGTTCTATGTTTTTCCTTTGTTTTCACAATTATTACTTTACACCTGAGGTTTTTCCAAAGTAAAATTTCTGAATTCTTCCGGGGAAATGCAGTCTTGGTCTGAGAACACATTGTTTGCTACAAACTTGGCTGGCTCTGGCTGAATTGCCTCTCCTTAGTGAGGGTAAGACTCATTCTGGGGCTCCATCCTGCAGCATCGCTTCTTCTGAACAACCCAACACGACCTATGAGGACCAGAGAGACTGTTTGTTAAACTTACTTTCTATAGTTCCTACGTTTTCTTAGGCAAATAGGTATCTATTCTGTGGCAGGCCCTGTGCTGCCCAGGAACAAGCGAACAACAGGCATACATGATCCCCATTGTCTTGTTCACACGCTAGTAGGACCAAAGTTAGGAGTGGCGGGGGTGAACAGGATGCTCTGGGACAATGCAAGAGGAGCATCTAACTTAGGGAGGGGAGAAGTCCTTCACCTCATCTCAGAAGATAGATAAGGCCATGGTAACTGTAGATCGGAACCTGCTGGTCCCGCCCTTGTTTCCACTCTGCTCTAATTATACCTCTGGCAAACAAATAGAATGTATTCTTGGGTTTTCGTTTTATTACACTCCCACCACCTGCAAAATTGCCCCCTCAGTTTCCTATCTTCCCCAATTCCTTAAAAAGGCCAGAGACTTAGTTCTCCCATTGCCGAAAGTCTTCTGACAAAGAACGTGGCTTAGACGGTCTGTTAAACATCTTAAACCTGTTGGAGATCCAGAGTAACAAAATATTATTACTGCAAACTTTACTAGTTTGGAATATGTGATGATTGCATCTTTGCACATTTGATTTCAAGCTTGTAGCTGAGAGGGCTATTAACATAGTCAAACGCCTCATGAAAAATTTTTCCAGCAACTGGAACATGTACATACAAATATTCAGAATGCTTGGTCTTATCATTCATTAAAGTGTATCCACAAGGTTCTAGAGCAGACGTCTCTGGTCTCCGGGTCACAGCCCTTCAACCCACCTCTAATTTCAGCCACAGCAACTATTTAGACTAACTTGGTGTTGGCAGCATCCCATCTCGCGGGCCTGATGCATTTTCATACTGCACAGCCTTCTCCGAAGCCAAGGGGTCTGCTTCTCCTCCTCCCTGTCTGATTCTTCCAGCATCCTCACTCTCCTTTCTTGGGATGAATTACCCCAAACCTACTGGTACCCAAGTGCTAGCCTCAAGCTCTGCTTTCAGGATGAACCAAACTAAGATAGCTCTCAATTTAGAATTTCATCATCATACGCCTGCTTGTATGAAAACAGGAAATTAAAAAATAATTTCTTTAATGTACTTAAGGTTCAGAATTTTTCCTAGCTTCAGCCTAGCCCTATCCAAATTTATCTAATTATATAAGTTATTTACATGCTTGATTTTGGACTTACTGGAATTCATAGGAGGAAAAGCTGGTTTTTTTTTTTTGAATTTTTCTTTTCCTGACCCACCATAGACTTTTCCTCTCTTTACGTGGTTGGAGACATGGGGCTGGCTGATTTTAGTTAGGTCTTTTGTGAACTTAAATCATCTTGATTTAAAAAAGATAAGTGGGAATAGTGAAGTCATGGTCCTTACATTTGACACTTTATGGTAGATGAAGCTCAGCCTTATCAGATGCCCTTCGTCAGGCAACTGCGCTGGTTACGATTTATGGAAATGGACTTAAAGTGAATGTTCACACACTGTTCTCTAGGGGTGATGTGAACTCGATCTGAAGTTCAGAGGCTATAATACCCAATACAAATCTGAAATTTCTAAGCCTTCTTCCTAAAATTTATATCTGCTGTTGCTGGTCTTTAAGTAAAAAGGGAATATAAATAACAAGTTTCTTGTATGGTCATATTGTGTTGTTTTTAATCAGGGACATCTTTGAACCTGAACTCTGTGATATATAAATGAAATCGAATTTCTTTGCCCTTCCTCATCTCTAGAGGGCCCTTTATTTTTACCTGATTCTCGTATAAATTAACTACCAGGGACTCCCAATCCCACCATAAATTTGGGCAAGTTGCACACTAGTCTATTTAATGCATTCCATAACTTCTGACGTGTTTATATGATATTCTTAAGGTGCTTGAAGCCTATTAAATATTGTCACCTAAGGTCATTTTCAGACGGCTTTATTGTAGACATTAGGTGACTAAAATTCAGTGGAATTTAACCCAAGGTTTCCATGCCAGGCTAGTCCATCTATTGTGCACCATGATTCAGAAAGTATTGCACAACATAACTGGTTATGGGTTAAGGATAGCTTTTATCGGGAAAGTGGAAATTCATATAAATCAAGGGTAAGCAGGAGGATAAAACATAAGCCCCCCTTCAGCTCCCATCTCCTTCTCATCTCACCATGAAGCATTTGAGACCAGGGCTCTTTGGGTCCTGGTCGGTGAGTCTGTTCCATGAGATGAGACCTCCCTCCTCCTGCAACCCCCAATCTCCATGCGCAATCATAACAGCAACCTTGTTGGAGAGTGAACAGACTACTTGATGTAAGAAATCTGGGTTTGGGGTACTGAATTTTACAGTAGACAGTAGTCATACAGCACCGGGAGACGCTGGGGCCCAGGGGAAATTGTCATCACCTTTCTGGGAGAAGGGAGACTCCAGTCCTGTGGAAAGTTGAGTTTGACTGAGTCTCCTCAGATTGGGAGCAGGGACAATCCAGACTCTGTTAGCTCTTTGTCCAGAGCATCCATGGTCTCTTATAGGGTGACTCTTGGACAATTCTATTTTATCGGGTTTACCAGAAGGGCTAGAGGAAAGAAAAGAAAAAAGGTCTGCCTCTAATTGGAAAGATGTTTTCCCTTACCAAGCAGTGGTAAGGGCACCCATTTAGCTAACCCATTCAGCTGACTCAATGGGCATCCACCAAGGCGAAAATTGTCATAGTTACGTTGCCATAACTATCTTGCCACGCTTCTACCTCAACCACTGTCTCATATCTGGAGTTTGCTTTGTCTGATACTAACAAAGATAGTATTTCAGCTTTTTTTGTTTTACTGGCAGTGTTTGCATGGCATATTTTTTTCCAACCTTTGACTTTTAAACTAGCAATGCCTTTGTGGGTTTCTTGTAAAGAGCATATGGTTGGTTCCTGCTTTTTAAATCCAATCTGACAAGATTTTTCTTAGAATTGGTATGTTTAGGCCATTCACATTTAGAGTAATTATTGATAGGTTTGAATTGAAATATACCATATTGCTAACTATTTTGCTATTCTATCTGTCCTTTCTTCCCCCCTTTTTCTAGCTTAAGATAACTGAGCATTTTTTATAATTCAATTTTATATCCTTTATGAACTCATGATTTTCCTCTTTTCTGAAATTAATTTTAGTGGTTGCCCTGGGGTTTATAGCATACATTTTTAATTAATCTAAGTCTACCTACAAATAATATAATACCCCTTTAGTTATATGGCAAGGAGTTTACAATCGTATATTCCCAGTTCCTTCCTGTCATCCTTTATCCTATTGTTGCATATATATTACTTTTACAGATGCTATTATCACACAATACATTGCTACTCTTTAATTTTAGACAGCTATCTTTTAGAGCAATTATAAATTTAAAATTTTCATTTTGTGTTATTTCATTCTATTTCCAATGTTCTTCATTTCTTAGTGACGGTCTGTATTTCTGACTGATCCATGATCTTTTGCTTGAAGAAATTCTTTTAAAATTTCTGGTGGCATAGGTCTGTTATCAATAAATTTCCTAGGTCTTTGTTTTGCTGAGTAAGATTTTATTTCTCATTTACTTTTGAAATAAATTTTTGCTGGTCTAGAATTCTGAGTTGACAGACTTCTCTTTTTTAAAAGCATTTGAAGGAAGCACTCACTTCATTGGCTTTTTGATTGCATGGTTTCTGACAATAAATCCACTGTAATCCTTATGTTTGTTCCTCTGTTGGAAATGTATCTTCGTTTTATGGTTGCCTTCAAGGTTTTCTCTTTGTCTTTGGTTTTCACAAGTTTGAATACTCCTTTGTTTTTGGCATTGTCTGAGCTTCTAGGATCTGTAGGATATACGTCATCATTAATTTTGGAAGATTCCTGGCCATTATTGTTTCAAATATTTCTCCTGACCTGGTCTCTCTCTGCTCTTTCTGGGATTCCAATTACATGTTAGTCCTTTTGATATTGTCCCAGAGCTCTTGACTGATCTGTTCAGTTTCTTTTTTAACTTTTTTCCTTTTCCTCTTTTTATTTCACTTTGAATAATTTCCATTGACATCTTCAAGCTCGCTGATGCTTTCTTGACTATTGATTCTACTCATGAGCCTTCAAAGACATTCATTATCTCTGTTCATTTCTTTCTCATTTCTAGTAAGTCTATTTGATTCTGTCTTACAGTTTCCATCACTCCACTGAAATTACCTGCATGATATTCGTGTTGTCTTTCTTTTCAATTAGATCTTTCAACATATTAATCATAGCTATTTTACATTCCCTATTTGATAGTTCCAACATCTATGTCATATCTGACACTTGTTCTGATGATTACTTTGTCTTTTATGGGTGTGTTTTTCTTGCCTTTTTATATGCATCATAATTTTTTGTTGAAAGCTAAAAATCTTGTGTAAGGAAGTAGATACTGAGGTAAATATTTTTTTTTTTTTGCCTGGAGATGAGCACACTTTGCCTTTAGTATGGAGGTTTGTGTTAATCTAGACAGCAGTTAGTCTGGCTTTGAGGGTTTTTTGTTGCTATGGTTACCACAGACTTCAAATTTTTCTAGTGATACTTTGTGTTTAGGCTGTGGGCTGGTTTGTAAGAGATTATTTTCTCAATTTCTGCTTACCCTTTGAGTCTTCCCTTTGGTCTATGCCCTGGAGAGAATCTGTCTTTTGCTGTTCTCCCATCTGTATTCCACTGTTGTTTTTACTCCAGGCTTGTTAGCCTGCTGGTAAAGGATAGAATAGGGGGAATTATCTAATGTTCTGATTAAGCCTCTGTCTCCTGAAATCACTGCGTCCTAAGTTTCAGGGGTTTTGCCTTCACAAGTGTCCCTAACTCTTTCCCAGGTCTAGTCCTGGATCTAACGTGTATTCTTGTTCCTTCTCCAATGGCTACGCTTTCTCTTTTCTTCTTCTCTTCCCCGAACCTCAGTGGGTTTCTGCCAGTGCCCTACCACGAGAGCTTTCATTGCCTTTTCCCTGTAGATTGAGGCTTTTATACCACAGGGAGATGGGAGAAGTTGGTCTGGGAAACATTTCATCAGTGGTTGCTGTTCTCCTTCCTCAGAGAACACCTTGAGTGTTTCGTGGGGTTCCTGGAGAATAAGCCTGCAAGTGAGTATTAATCCCTCTATGTCTGTGGCTCCAAGGGGCTTTTCATGCTGTCTCTGTAGCCCACAATTGGCCTTTGTGATTCATTTAAAATTTTACCTGAATTCTTATTCCTGATTTATATAATGTTTGGGCCTATCTGCCCCAGGTGGATAAATGCTTAGGTCCTGTATCTCCTGCAGATGTCTGTCTTTCTCCAGAGTTTTGGTTAGTTGTTTGATCTGTGACATCAGTTTCTCTAATGTGATCAGAACAAGTTGTTGATTAGCCATTTGTCCAGCTTTTTATTTCTTATAAGTGTAGGAGCAATGCTCTTTCCAGCTGTTCATGTCTCTGAGCCGAAACTGGAATCACCAATGTCTGTTGGAAAGTAGTCCTTAAAAGTTTCCCAAATTCATGGATTAGAAGACTCAACATAGAAAAGATGTCAATTATCCTCAAATTGATCTAAAGACTTAGGCAATTTCTATTAAAATTCCAGTAAGGATTTTTTAGACATAGTACAAGTTTATTCTAAAATTTATATAAAAAAGCAAAAGACCTAAAATAGCTAAAGCAACTTTGAAAAAAGAGAATAAAGTAGAAGAAATCATTCTAGACAATGTTAAGGCTTACTACATGACTACATTATTCAAGAGGTTGTGGTATTGGCAGACGGATAGACTCATAGATCAATGGAACAGAATAGAGAACTCAGAAATAGACCCACGCAAATATGCCTGACTAATTTTTTTTCAAAGACACAAACGCAATTCAATAGAATAAGGACAGCCTTTCCAACAAATGGTGCTGAAGCAATCGGATATCCATAGGCAAAACAAAAATGAACCTCTTCCTAAATGTCATGCCTTATACCAAAATTAACTCAAAATGGACCATGGGCTAAAATGTAAAACTAAAAATTTTATAGAAAGAAAATGGGATAATTTTCAGTCTGTAAGGCTAGCCAAAATATTTTTATACATGATATCAAAGAATCCATTAAGGAAAAAATCAACGAATTGGACCTTGTCAAAATAAAACCTTTTGTTCTGTAAAAGAAACTGTGAATAGGATGAGAAAGCAAGGTACAGACACAAAGAAAATATTTTCAAATCACATATTCAACAAAGACCTTGTATATAGACTATATGAAGAATTCTAAAAACCCAATAGTAAAAAAATCCTGCTCGAAAATGGGCAAACGATGTGAACAGACATTTTGCTAGAGGGCATGTAATCAAGTCCATAAAAAGGAATTCAACGTTATTAGCCATTAGGGAAATGCAAATTAAAATCACAATAAGATATTACTACACATCTATTAGAATGGCTAAAATGAAAAGAGCAATGACCCCAAATTTAAGAATTTAGAGAAACTGGATCACTCATACATTACTGATGGAAATGTAAAATGATACAGTCCTTCTGGAAAATAGTTCGGCAGTTTCTTATAAAATTAAATATGCATTTACCATATGATTCAGCAATTGTACTCTTGGGAATTTATCTCAAAGAAATGAAAAATTATGTTCACACAAAAATCTATATTTGAATGTGCATAGAAGCTTTATTCATAATAGCTAAAACTAGAAATAACTTCAATGTCCTTCAACTTGTGAATGCTTAGACTGGAGTATATCTATACCATGGAATATCAAGCAGCAATGACAAGGAATGAATTATTGATATATGCAACAATGTACATCAGTCTTTATGGGATTATGCTGAATGAAAAGAGCCAGTCTCAAAAGATTAGATACTGTGTGATTCCATTCATGTACCTTTAGTGAAATTACAAAATTATAGAGATGGGGAACATGTTGATGGTTGCCAGGTGTTAGGAATGGGGATAGGAGGTTGGCGTGGCCACAAAAGAATAGCAAGAGAGAGCTTTGTACGATGGAGCAACTCTCCATCTTGATTGTAGTGGTGGGTATGCAAAGCTACATATGTGACAAAATTACATAGAGCTTTAAATACACATATACACAGAAATGAGTGTATGTAAAACTGTTGAAAACTGAATAAGATTGGTGGATTGTGCCAGCAACAATTTCCTGGTTTTGATATTGCACTATAGGTATGCAAGGTGCTGCTACTGGGAGACGTTAGGTCAAGTGTGCCCAAGACCTCTTTGTACATTTTTTTGCAACTTCTTGTGAATCTGTACTTATTTTAAAATTAAAATTTTGAGGAAAGGTCTACAAAGATTATATGGATTATTATTTTTCAATCCACTATGTATTATGAATAATTTTAATCATGAAACAAGTAATATAATCTAAAAGTTCATTTGTATTGAAAAGCTAGAAAGATTCAAAGGATGAAGTAGGTTTGTTACAATATAAATAATCATACAACACATCTTACACCAAAGAAAATTATACAAGTAATCAAAAGGGGTAGGAAACTCAAAAGAAACATTTCTGAAGAGCTAATTGGTATATTTGAGTACTAGAGACAAAAGGAGACTTTAATGATAGCCAAATTTAACATCTACTTTGAAATCTAGCTCTGAGATTATAAATGTGTTAAATAATTTGTACACTAAGCAGCTGGTTAAAGCACATGTAGAAAATAAGAACTGACTAAAAAACAAAAATAAGGTAGACGATTAAAAATATATTGATAATTTATAGAGATTAAGTACAATTCCACTTAACACTTGATTTCATACTCCCGATAATCTGTAAATAATATTGTCTCTCCAAATAGACTGAACATTTCTTGAGGATGAATCCATAGCTCTTATATATAGTTTACATGGACTAAAACTCAAAAACACATTTATTAAGACCTTACTAAATAATGCGTTTTGTTCATTACTGAATGTAATTTTTTAAACAATTCTATAAGGTTGTCATTAGCATCCCTGTTGTGAAGATACTAGAGGCTCAGAGAGGTTAGATGTCTGCTATAGTAACAATGAGATACATATGTATCAGGTTGTTTTCTCAAACCGTGTCACTGCTATAGTCTGTGAGTCAGCTCTGATCACCACGTCCTGGATTTTCTCTAACAACCAATGCAAATTGGCAGATCATAAACCACAGGATCCTTTTCGGGCATGGATTTCCCTGTGATAAGCCATCCTGCAAGCCTTTGGTGTTTGGCAGCGTAAGAACTGATCTGACATCTAACTGAAATGATTGAGCACCCACAGCGCCAGCCTAATTGCAGACAAAGCTTGTTCCTTCCCTGTTTGTGAAAGAGCCAGTACTGAGCAGTGATTCAGAGGCAGCAAGGGAAGGAGTACTAAGTATGAGTGATGTCCATGGTAGGGAAGTGTCTCCACTGTGTCTCCACATGAGCACAGCGTCAACTTGCTAACTAAACTGACTGTGTGATAAAATTAATCACCATGACAGGTTCCCACTAACTGACTTGATTGAATTGTCATTTCAGCAGGACCACTTAACTGGCTATGTTGTGGCACATTCATGGTCCCTAAGTATCGCCTCTCTCAAATGTAGATACATCCACAGAGATCTCCACCACTGACCGATGGCCTTCCACTGCAATGGCTGTTCTATGTGTACGTATTCCAGAACAACACAATTAGCACATGTCTGTTTCTCCCATAGCTTTGAGTGAAGAATGATTAGTTCAAAAAAGCTAAGAAGATAAAGAACTACACTTCAGCAATTCCATTCAGCAAATATTAAATGCTTATTATGTGCCAGGCACAGTATTACAAGCTAAGATAAAGGTTTGTAAAAGATAGCTGTGGATCCTTTACTCACAGAGTTTATTTTCTTCTCACCAAGGTGTACTTGCTCTCTTGTTTTCCTTCAGTTCTCCCTCAGGACTGAAATTCAGGGAGAGACCCTTCAAAGAATAGTGTAGGCTCTAAACGTGGGGACCATTTTACTGCCTGGTGGCTCAGCCCACCCATTGGAGAGTCAAAGCAAAGTGGCTTTGAAATATGATTCATTCCTCATTTATCAGCTCTGTGATTTTAGGCAAGTATCTCCAGCCCTCTGAGTTTTAGCCTTCTTATATATAAAATGAAGGTAATGGTACTAATTAAAAAATAATAGCTAAAGAATAGAATTGAGGGTTATAGAAGAGTATACAATTAATGCTGAGCCCAGTGTCTGGCATATGCAGTAAGTATTCAATAAATGTTAGCGATTATTAAGTACAAATGATGCCTTCCTGTGGGCTTGGGCACAATGGGGGCGCTTGCACAAAGCCGCTTTCGGGGCCTCTCTGCTGCCTCCGTGTCGCATAGCAGTGTGCTTCCTCCAACACCCCTGCTGTGCAGGCTGTGATCCAGTGCAGGCAGTGATTACAGAAAATGGGTGCGAATTGTTCAATATTTATGTGATTTAACTAACAGCATCCTCTTTTGAAGTACATTAGCTCTCGCACAGTTTGAAGCAAAAATAATTGATGGGGGTGAGGAATCAAATGATTCTCTCTTTTCATCCTTAATTAAATATTAAAGACGAAGCCTGACTGAGGCAGGGGATGGCTGCTTTTGGCCTGAGCTTCCTATGTTACAAAAAAAAAGAAAAAAATCAAAGGTTTGAAAAATGGTGCTGATTAGGAAGTTGAATCTCAATTTCGAGGGTCTGTGAACATCCGGAACTCAGGGATTCCTTGGGTGGAGAAGTGCTCCTTTTAGTTTATATTTAATCTTGCTGAGTAAATACTTATAAGTTTGAAATTCATGCAATTTCTTTTTAAATAACTTTATTGCATAATTGAGATGCAATAAATTGCACATATTGAAATTGCAGAATATGACAATGTGGGCATATGTATACAAGCTTGAAACCATCACTACACTCAACATTATGAACATAAACAGCATCAGAAAATATTTCCCTGTGACCTTTATTAATGCCGCCTTTCCCTCGCTGTTCCCTATCCTCAGGCACTAACTCACTAACCTAGTTTCTAACAGATTAGTTTGTATTTTTTAGACTTTTGCATAAGTGGAATCACAAATTATGTACGTATCTGGCTTTTAAAAATCCACCATAACTATTTTGAGAATCATCCATGTTGTTGTGTGTATCAGCAGTTCGTTTCTGTTTATTGTTACATAGAATCCCATTGTGTGGATATACTGAAATTGATCGATTAACATTCACCTGTTGATGGATCTTTGGGTTGTTTTTATTTTTTGACTATTACAAATAAAGCTTATTTGAACATCATACACAAGTCTTAAAATGGAGATATGCTTTAATTTCCATTAGGTAAATTCTTGGGAGTGGAACGGGAACGACCAGATCATATGGTAAGTATGTATTTAACTTTATAAGAAACTGCCAAACTCTTTTCCAAATTGAATGCATCGTTTTACATGCACACCACCAGTGTATGAGGGTTCTAGTTCTTCTCGATCCTCACCAGACTTTGTATGATCTGTCTTTTTCATTTTAGTTATTTTAATAAGTGTATAGTGGTATCTCATTGTAGCTCTAATTTGCATTTCCCTATGGCAAATGATGTTGAACATCTTTCCGTGTGTTCATTAGTCATTCTTATAATGATCTTCAGTGAAGTGTCTGATCATGCCATTTGCCCGTAATATTACTGAGTTATTTGTTTTCTTATTGTTGAATGTTAAGAATTCTCTATACGTTTTGGAATACAAGTCCTCTATCAGATATGTAATTTTCAAATATTACCTCTCCATCTGTAGATTGTATTTTCATTCTCTTAACAGTGTTTTTCACAGAGGAAATTTTTCTAGTTTTGATAAAGTTTAACTTATTGTTTTGTTTTTTTTTTTGAGGAAGATTACCCTGAGCTAACATCTACCGCCAATCCTCTTTTTTGCTGAGGAAGATTAGCCCTGAACTAACATCCGTGCACATCTTCCTCTACTTTATATGTGGGATGCCTGCCACAGCATGGCTTGATAAGCAGTGTGTAGGTCCATGCTTGGGATCCAACCTGCGAACCCCAGGCCACGGAAGCAGAGTGCGCAAACTTAACCACTGCACCACTGGGAAGGCCCCATACTTTTCTTTTTTTTATTGCAGTAACATTGGATTATAACATTATATAGCTTTCAGATGTGCATCATAATATATTTCAAATTCTGTGTAGATTACATCATGTTTACCACCCAAAAACTAATTATAGTCCATCACGTCACATGTGAGCCTCATCACCCCTTTTTGCCCTTCCCCCTCCCCCCTTCCCCTATGGTAACCACGAATCCAATCTCCAACGCTATGTGTTTGTTTGTCATTGTTTTTTATCCTCTACTTACGAGTGAGATCATATGGTATTTGACTTTCTCCCTCTGACTTAACTTCACTTCACATAATACCCTCAAGATCCATCCATGTTGTCACAAATGGCTGGATTTCATCATTTCTTATGGCTGAGTAGTATTCCATTGTGTATCTATACCACATCTTCTTTATCCATTCCTCCCTTGATGGGCATCTAGGTTACTTCCAAGTCTTGGCTATTGTGAATAATGCTGCAATGAAGTTAGAGGTGCATGTATCTTTATACATTTGTGTTTTCAAATTCTTTAGATAAATACCCAGCAGTGGGATAGCTGGATCATATGGTAGATCTATTCTTAATTTTCTGAGGATACTCCATACTGCTTTCCACAGTGGCTGCACCAGTTTGCACTCCCACCAACAGTGTATGAGAATTCCCTTCTCTCCACATCCTCTCCAACACTTGTTATTTCCCGTCTCATTAATTACAGCCATTCTGACCGGAGTGAGGCGATATCTCATTGTAGCTTTTATTTGCATTTCCCTGATAACTAATGATGTTGAGCATCTATTCACGTACCTGTTGGCCATCTGTATATCTTCTTTGGAGAAATCTCTCTTCAGATCTTTTGCCCACTTTTTAATTGGGTTGTTGGTTTTTCTATTGTTGAGATGCTTGAATTCTTTTGCATAATTTGGATATTAACCCCATGTCTGATATATGGTTTGCAAATATCTTCTCCCAATTGTTAGGATGTCTTTTCGTTTTGTTGATGGTTTCCTTTGCTGTGCAAAAGGTTTTAGTTTGATGTAGTCCAATTTGTTCATACTTATTGATTTTTTTAAAATGGATTATGCTTTACTTTTCTTGTTGTATCTAAAAACTCATCACCAAAGCCAAGGTCACACGGTTTTTTCTATGTTCTCATTGAGAATTTGTACTTTAAAATTTTACATTTAGACTTGATCCATTTTGAGGTAATTTGTATAAGGTGTGAGGTATGTGTTGAGGGTTTTAAATTTTTTGTATATTATGTCCAGTTGTTCCAGTACAATTTGTTGAAAAGACAATCCTTAATCTTCTTCAATTAAGACTATCCTTAACTGAGTTGCCTTTGCACCTTTGTCAAAAATAAGTTGATGATATTTGTGTGACTCGATTTCTAGACTCTGTGTTCTTTTCCATTGATGTATATTTCTAATCTTTCACCAACACCGTACTCTTGATTACTGTGAGTCTTTATGTTAATCTTGAAATTGGGTCTAATGAGTCCTCCCACATTCTTTTTTCTCCTCTCTTTTCAGAATTGTTTTGGCTATTCTAGTTCCTTTCACTTTCCAATTAGATTTTACAATCAGCTTGTTGATATCTACAAAAAAGCTTGCAGAGATTTTGATCAGGATTGCATTTGATATATTCTCAAATGGGGGAGAGTTCATTTATTAATAATATTGAGAATTCTAATCCATAAATATGATATATATCTCCATTTCTTTGAAGAAAATCTTTTATGTCTTTCATCAGTGTTTTGTGGTGTTCAGCATACAAATTGTGTACACATTTTATTAGATTTATACCTAAATACTTAATTTTATTTGGTGCTTTTGTTGCCAAATATTAATTTATGTCCATTTGGTGGTTTTTAAAATTTAAAGTTCACTCCAATTTTCCTTTGCACGTGTATAGGAATATAGTTGGCTTTTGTGTATTGACCTTGTAGCCTATGTTCTTGCTAAATTCATTTGTTGCTTCCATGAGATTTCTTGTAGATTCTTTGAAATTTTCTAAGTAGAAAATTGTATTATCTGAAGATAAGGAGACTTTTATTTCTTCATTTCTAATCTGCAAACCTTTTGTTTATTTTTCTTGTCTTCTTGCCCTATGAGGACTTCTCTTATGATGTTGAAGAAGATTGACGAGGACAAACATCCTTGCCTTTTCCTAAACTTAGAGGAAAAGCATTCAGTACCTAACCATTCAGTGCGATGTTATCTGCAGCTTTTTGGTGTTACCCTTTTTAGACTTAGGAGATTCACCTATGTTCTTATTTTGCTGAGAGATTTTATCAAGAAAGAATATTGAATTTTGAGAAATGCTTTTCCTGCATCTATTGACATGAGGTGGTTTTCTTTATTTAGTCTGTTAGTATAGTGAATTTCTTTGACTGATTTTGGAATATTGATCCAGCTTTGCATTCTTGGTATGAACTCCACTTGCTAATCATGCTCTATTCTTTTTATATATTGCCATCTTCGATTTGCTAACAACACATTGAGGGTCACTATGTTTGAGTTCATGAGATGCTGGTTGGTAGTTTAACTTTCTTGAAATGTCTTTGACTTTAGTATCAGGGTGATACTGGCCCAGTAAAATGAGGTAGTGTGCTCTCCTATTTTCTGGAAGAGATCTGTAGAACTGATATTATTTCTTGCTTAAATGTTTGAAAGGATTTGTCAGTGAAACCATCTGTGCTTGTAGTTTGCTTTTTTGGAAGATATGTAACTACAGATTCAATATCTTTCATGTATATACAACTATATGGGTTATTTATTCTTGAGTGAATTCTGATAGAATAGAAATGGTCCTTTGTATTAAAGTTATTGAATTTATGGGCATAGAGTTATTTGTGATATTACCTTATTATCCTTTTAATTTCTGTAATGATTTGGTAATTTTTCCTTAGTCAGCCTGGCTAAGGTTTATCGATTTTATTGAACTTTTCAAAGAACTAGCTTTTGATTTCATTGATTTTCTGTTTTTGGTTTTATTGATATCTTTTAAAAGTTTCATTATTTTCTTCCTTCTCCTTGCTTTAGGTTTAATTTGCTCTTCTTTCTCTAATTTCATAAAGTACAAACTTAAGTTACTGATTTTAGATCTTTCTTCTTTTCTAATGTATGCATTTAATGACATGAATTTCTAAGGCCTATGCACTCTAAGCACTGCCTTAGCTAAGTGATGGAGCTCATCACACGAGTTTTGATAGATTGTATATTTATTATCATTTGGTTCAAGATACATTTTTAATTTCTTTGATTCTTCTTCTTTGAAACACGAGTTATCTAGAACTATGCTATTTAGTTTCCAAATACTTAGTGATTTTCCAGATATCTTTCTATTATTATTTCTAGTTTAATTCCATTGTGGAATATGTGTTCTGGTCTTGTTGTATTCAGCTTCCTATTAATGTTAATTAGATGTCTTTAATTCATAATTTTGCCCAGGTCTTTTCTATCCTTAATGATTTTCCTTATACTTGTTACTGAGAGAGAAATTTTACTTCTACAAGTATAATTGTAGATTTGTCTGTTTTTCCTTTCAGTTCTACCAGTTTTTGCTTATTTCTTTTAAACTTCTATTGTTTTGTAATACACACACTTTTTTTCATATATAATATGTTCCATATTATTCCTCATAATATTTTTTCTGCTTCTGCAATTTAGTATGTCTCATATTATTGTCGCCAACCCAGCTTTCATTTTCATTAGTGTTGGAATGGTGCATATTTTTTCATCTCTGCAATTATAACCTATTTATGTAGACCGACTATAATGAGTCTTGCTTGCTTATCTAATTTGACAAATTCTGTCTTTGGACTCATTGGTATAGACAACTTATGTTTAAGCTAAGTATTGATACTGTTGGATTCCACCATGTTGCTAGTTGTTCTGTGTTTTTTTAAAAATCTTTCTTTGTTATTTTCTGTTTTTTCTGCCTCACTTCAAATTAATTGTATGTTTTTATGATTCCATTTTACCTCTACTATTACTTATTATTATTTATACCTCTCTTGAAAAATAATTTTAGTAGTTGTATGGCTTACAATACATAGCTTTAATGTCACAGTTTGCCTTTAAATAATATTATAGTTCATGTATAATGTAAGAACCTACAGAATTTTACTTTTAATTCACTTATACCACCTTTTGGCATTATTTTTATATATTTTACTTTTATATGTGCTATAAATATACAATATATTGTTTGCTACTTTTGCCTTAGACAATTATCTTTTAAAATACTTAAAAATGAGAAAGTAGTATTTTCATATTTACCTTTATTTTAACTGTTGTTGGAGATCTTTTGCTCTTTCTGTAGATTGGAATTCCTGCCTAGTGTAATTTTCCTGCTGGCTGAAAATTTTCGCTAAAATTTCTTAAAGCACAAATCTCAAAGCAAAGAATTCTCCATCCTCTGTTTTTCTGAAACAACTTTAATTTTACAGTCATTTTTGAAAGATTTTGTCCCTGAATATAGAATTCTCAGTTGAAAGTTTTCTTCCAGTACTTTAAAAATATAACTCAGGAGAGTGACATCAGCGTCATGGTAGAGTGAACTGTTCCCTTAGTCTCTCCCCACTAAGTTACAACTAAATGGACATTCATTAACCAACAGATGACTCCCTACAAAGCACAATAGGACATCTGAGAGATCCATGCAGACATATATCTGAAGGTGGGGGGACTGGATCCCCAGGGAAGCAGTAGAAAGAGGGGAGTGGATCCCTTCCCCTCCCTGGTTGCAGCAATCTAGGTCGTGGGTCCTCACACAGCAGCTGGCAGGTGACCTTAAGAGAAGTTGGAGGGGCAGACAGGTCTGTGCGAAAATGCTTTCACTTTTGGAGTTGCAGCCAAGCAGTAGGAATGCCCACTATGCCATGGCAGCCCTGCCCCTTGGAATGCTCTCCCCTGAGTGCTGCAGCTTAGCCCCCATGAAGGAGCCCTCACCAAGCACAGCAGCTCAGGTGAAACACCTGTGAGTGCAGAGCTGGCCCACACGTGCAAAGGAAAGCACCTGTCTCTTCCTGCTGAGTGCACCAGCTAAGCCAGTCCTCTGCTGAGGCAGCAGTCCCACACTAGAGTGCCTGTGCATGTGTGTGTGACTTGCCAAGTGGCTG
Source organism: Equus quagga (assembly GCF_021613505.1). Taxonomy (NCBI): domain Eukaryota; kingdom Metazoa; phylum Chordata; class Mammalia; order Perissodactyla; family Equidae; genus Equus; species Equus quagga. Next base: position 8,601,676 of record NC_060286.1, read on the forward strand.
TGGCCAGTGAACAAACACAGATGAGCCCTTCTGACACAACTTCCAGCAGATGCAGCAGGTTCAGAAAACATGACTCCTGCCCACCTCCCCAGGGGTAGCAGCTAGAATCTGTGACTTGATACTACTACAAATGCCCTGACAGAGGATCACTTTGTCAAGCATCATGAAAAACTACAGTAACACTTCAGAGCAGAAGGAAAATGACAAGTCTCCAGATACCAATCCTGAAGTCATAGAAATTTACTAACTGAATGACAGAGAATTCAAGATAGTTGTCATAAAGAAACTCAACGAATTACAAGAAAACTCAGAAAAACAGTTCAATGAGCTCAGGAATAAAATTAAAGAGCAGAAGGAATACTTCAACAAAGAGATTGACCTCTAAAGAAAAAAATCAAACAGAAATTCTGGAGATGAAGGACACATTTAATGAGATTTAGAAAATCAAGAATCCATAAATAATAGAGCTGATGTTATGGGGGACAGAATTAGTGATTTAGAGGATAAAAATATAAAACCGCTTCAGGTAGAGGAGGAGAGAGAACTAAGATTTTTTAAAAAAAACATGAAGAAAGTCTTCAAAAGATATCTGACTCAATTGGGAAATGCAACATAAGGATTGTAGCTATCCCAGAGGGAGAAAGGAGCAGAGAACTTGTTCAAAGAACTAATAGCTGAGAACTTCCCAAACCTGGGGAAAGACCTGGAATTACAAGTACTTGAAGCCAATAGAACTCCTATTTACCTCAATGCAAAAAGACCTTTTCCAAGGCATATATTAGTAAAACCGGCAAAGTCATTGACAGAGAAAAAACATTAAAGGCAGGAAGCCACAAGAAAATAACCTACAAAAAGAATCCTTATCAGGCTTGCAGCAGATTTCTCAGCAGAAATGTTACAGGCTAGGAGAGAATGGGATCATATATTCAAAATACTGAAAGACAAAAATTTCAGCCAAGAATACTCTATCTAGCAAAACAGTCCTTCAGATTTGATGGAGAAATAAAAGCTTTCCTGGATAACGTTGGGAAAAATGTTGAAGGAAGTTCCAATACATGAATCAAAAAGGCAAAGGTTTACAAAGCTTTGAGCAAGGAGATAAATAGTCAGACAAAATCAGGAAATTGCAGCTCTATATCAGAAGAGGTTAGCAAACACTTAATTATAATATAAAATATAAAGGGAAGAAATGTATCAAAAACAACTGTAAACACTTCAATTTAGTCACAAACTCACAACAAAAAACAGAATAACTTGTGACAACAATAACTCAGAATGGAAAGAGGAAAAGGATGGAACACACTTAGGCTGATGGAGACAGGAGGCTGTGAGAAAATGGACTATCTCATCTATGAGATCTTTTATACAAACCTCATGGTAACCACTAAACAAAAAATCAGAGCAAAGCCACAATTCATACAGAGAAAACTGAAAAAAACATCACAGAAAACCACCAAACTGAAAAGGCAGTCAGAAATACAATGGAAGAGAAACAATGAAAATATAGAATAACTGGAAAACAAGAAATAAAACAGCAGTATTAAGCCCTCATATATTAATATAACTCTAAATGTAAATAGATTGAATTCTCCAATCAAAAGACACAGAGTAGCTGGATGGATTAAGAAACAGGACCCAACAATATGCCACCTCCAGGAAATACATGTCAGCCCTAAAGACAAACATAGGTTCAGAGTGAAGGGATGGAAGACAATACTCCAAGTAGATGGCAAACAAAAGAAAGCAGGTGTTCCCATACTTATATCAGGCAAAGCAGACTTCAAGGCAAAAAAGACAATGAGAGACAAAGAGGGGCAGTATATAATGATAAAAGGGACACTCCACCAAGAGGACATAATACTTAAGAATATATATACACCTAACATAGGAGTACCAAAGTATATAAAGCAACTATTAACAGACTTACAGGGAGAAATTAACAGCAACACAATAATAGTAGGGGACCTCAACACCCCAAATACATCATTGGATAGATCATCCAGACAGAAGTCAGCAAGGAAATAGTGGATTTAAACGAAACACTTGAGTTGATGGACTAATATATACATATTAATCTATCTATCTATCTATCTATCTATCTATCTATATAGAACATTCCATTCAAAAACAGCATAATACACATTCTTCTCAAGTGTGCATGGAACATTCTCAAAGTAGACTATATGTTGGGAAACAAGGAAAACTCAATAAATTTAAGAAGATTGAAAACATATCAAGCATCTTTTCTCACCACAATGCTATGAAACTAGAAATCAATTACAAAAAAAGCTGGCACAGTCACAAATATGTAGAGATTAAACAACATGCACTGAAGAACCATTGGATCAATGAAGAAATCAAAGGAGAAATTAAAAAATACCTGGAGACAAATGAAAATGAAAATACAGCATACCAACTCATATGGGATGCAGCAAAAGCAGCCCTAAGAGGGAAATTCATAGCAATACAGACCCACCTTAAGAAGCAAGAAAAATCTCAAATAAGTAATCTTAATCTACACCTAAAAAAACTAGAGAAAGAAGAACAAATAAAGCCCAAAGTCAGCAGAAGGAGGGAAATAATAAAAATTAGAGCAGAAATAAATGAAATAGAGACTGAAAAAACAGTAGAAAGAATAAATGAAACTAAGAGCTGGTTCTTTGAGAAGATAAACAACACAGATAAACCCTTAGTCAGACTCACTAAGAAAAAAAGAGAGAAGGCTCAATAAATGCAATTAGAAATGAAAGAGGAGAAATTAAAATGGAAATACAAAGGATTATAAGAGAATACTATGAAATGCCCACAAATTGTATAACCTAGAAGAAATGGATAAATTCTTAGGCTCATACAACCTCCCAAACTGAATCAAGAGGAAATAGAGAATCTGAATAAACTGATCACAAGCAAAGGAGATTGAAGCAGTAATCAAAAACCTGCCCCCTCCAAAAGAAGTCCAGGAGAAGATGGGTTCTCTGGAGAATTCTACCAGACATTCAAAGAAGATTTAATATCCTTCTCACACTATTCCAAAATACTGAAGGAGATGGGATGCTTCCTCACTCATTCTATGAGGCCTACATTACCCTGATCCCAAAACCAGACAAGGGCAACACAAAGAAGGAAAATTACAGACGAATATCACTGATGAACATAGATGTAAAAATCCTCAACAGAATATTGGCAAATAGAATACAGCAATACATTACAAAGGTCATACACCATGATCAAGTGAGATTTATACCAGGGATGCAGGAATGGTTCAACATCCACAAATCAATCAGTGTGATACACCACATTAATAAAATGAGGAATAAAAATCACATGGTAATCTCAATAGATGCAGAGAAAGAATTTGACAAGATCAAACACCCATTTATGATAAAAACCTGAGCAAAATGGGTATAGAAGGAAAGTGTCTCAAATAACAAAGACCATATATGACAAGACCATAGCTGACATCATACTCAAGGGGGAAAAACTGAAAGCCATCCCTTCGAGAACAGCAACAAGACAAAGGTGACCACTCTCACCACTCCTATTCAACATAGTACTGGAGGGTTTGGCCAGAGCAACAGGGCAAGAAAAAAAAATAAAAGGTATCCAAATTGGAAAGGAAGAAACGAAACTCTTGCTGTTTGTGGAAGACATGATTCTACATAGAAAATCCTAAAGAATCCACCAGAAAACTGTTAGAAATAATCAACAACTACAGCAAAGTTGCTTGGTACAAAATCAACTTGCAAAAGATCAGTTGTATTTCTATACAGTGATAACAAGCTGGCAGAAAGAGAAATCAAGAATACAATCCCATTTCCAATTGCAACAAAAAGAATATGATATCTAGGGACAAATTTAACCAAAGAGATGAAAGACCTATACACTGAAAACTACAAGACATTATTCAAAGAAATCGAAGAAGACATAATGAAATGGAAAGATATTCCATGCTCATGGACTGGAAGAATAAACGTATTTGAAATGTCCATATTAGTGAAAGCAATCTACAGATTAAATGCAATCCCAATCAGAATCCCAATGATGTTCTTCATGAAAATAGAGCAAAGAATACTAAAATTTTTATGGAACTACAAAAAACCCCAAATAGCCAACGGAATCCTGAGAAAAAGGAACAAAGCTAGAGGCATCACAATCCCTGACTTCAAAATATACTACAAAGCTCTAGTAATTAAAACAGTGTGGTACTGACACAAAAACAGACACACAGATCGGTGGAACAGAATTGAAAGCCCAGAAATAAAACCACACAACTATGGATAGCTAATCTTCCACAAAGGAGCCGAGAACATACAATGGCAAAAGGAAAGTCTCTGAAATAAATAGTGGTGGGAAAACTGGACAGTCATATGCAAAAGAATGAAAGTAGACCATTATATTACAACATACACAAAAATTAACTCAAAATGGATTAAAGACTTGATTGTAAGACCTGAAACCATAAAACTCCTAGAAGATAATATAGGCAGTATACTCTTTGACGTTGGTCTTAGCAGTGTCTCTTTGAATATTGTGTCTACACAGGCATGGGAAACAACATAAAAGATAAACAAATGGGACTTCACCAGCCTAAAGAGCTCTGCAAGGCAAAGGAAACCAGGAACAAAATGAAAAAACCCACCAACTGGGAGAAAATATTTGCAAATTATATATCCAACAAGGGGTTAATCTCCAATATATATAAAGAGCTCATACAACTCAACAACAAAAAGAGAAACCTTTGCCCAATTGAAAAATGAGCAGAGGATATGAATAGACATTTTTCCAAAGAAGATACATAGATGGCCAACAGGCACATGAAGAGATGTTCAACATCACTAATTATTAGGGAAATTCAAATCAAAGGTACAATGAAATATCACCTTACACCTGTCAGAACAGCTACAATTAATAAGACAAAAACTAACAAATGTTGGAGAGGATGTGGAGGAAAGGGAACCCTCATACACTGGTGATGGGAATGCAAACTGGTGCAGCCACTATGGAAAACAGCATGGAGATTTCTCAAAAAATTAAAAATAGGAATACCATATGATCCAGCTATATCCAGCTACTGGGTATTTATCCACAGAACTTGAAATCAACAATTCAAAGAGATTTATGCACCTCTATGTTCATTGCAGCATTATTTACAATAGCCAAGATGTAGAGGCAACTCAGGTGCCCATGGACTGATGATTGGATAAAGAAGATGTGGTATATATATATATATATATTGTTTTCTTCAGTGTCTAACTGGATTCCAATTATTTTAGAGTTATTGTGTGCTTAGGGTGAGAGTTTGGATGAAGAAGGATTTTCTCAATGTTGCTGTTCCACCTCAACTTGCAGCCTTTCCTCTGAATATGCACCATGAAGGGTGTCTCCATGCTCTTGCCACTCTCCACATGGTAGACTGCTGTTGCTTACTACTTTATGATGACTTGTGTAGTTGCGGGAGGTAATAGCATTCCTTGTTTTCCTTGTCATATCTCAGTATTAGGCAGATTTTGTTTGCCTGTGTCTCAGAGGTGGGGTTTTCTCAATGATCCTCCCCTGTATCATGTGGCTGTCAAACTCTGATTCATATCTTTGCCGTGCATTATATGGGTGAGAACTTTCTGCTCTTCCCTCAGGCTTAGGAAACCTCTAATGTTCTTGTTATAAGGTCATGGGCCCAGGACTTGTTCTGATCTACCCTTAGTGGTAGTCTTTCTATTCCTTTAACTTTTCCCTACTTGTGGTTTGCCGTGGGGTAGACTTGAGTTTGCTATTCCTCCACAGTGGCTTAGGCTATTTATTTTATTTTCAGGAAACATTGTTTTGGCGGTGTTTCATGCCTTTCCCATAGCAGTTTCCACTCTCTTTCTGGAGGTTTTTATGGCAAGGGGAGTCTCTCTGCCTCCAATTTTCCCATGTGTGCCCAGTGGACATATATAGAAAAAGCCCGAGTGGCTGCAACAGTCCTTTTGTCTTTAACTACCAGGGGTCCTATACGCCCACGCTAGCTTATACTCAGCCCTTAGCAATTCATTAACATTTTAAGCTGGTTCTTCGTACCTGCTTGTATGGCCCCAGAACCTCCAGTGTCTGCCACAGGTGAGCTAGTGCTCACAGCACATCTCTTCCCAGAGAAGATAGCTTTTCCTTGGATTTTACTCTACTTTGCTGTTCTTTAACTTTAGTTCTCTTATGGGTTCAAGAAAAGTTATGATTTTGTCATTTAGCCAGTTTTTATTTGGGGGATGGGTGTGTGTGACATTCTTTTCAGCTTTCTCCATCCTAGGTAGAAACGTTCTCTCTGAAAATTTTTTTAAATTAGTGTTGGTAAAATAATAGATGTTTTTATGGGGCACAGATTCCATCAGCAGTAAGAAATGTCATTTAGTGAGTGCACAAGAGGTGTGAGGAAGTCTGCTAAGTGTTTTACATGCACTATATCATTCAATACTCCCTCCAAAAAACTTACAATGTAGTTAATATATTATAATTTACAAACGGGAATCTTATGGCTCAGAAATATGGAGTAATTTTCTCATGGTTACATACCAAATGGGTAGAACCCAGGATTTGAATCTAGGTCAGTCATACTACTCTACTGTGAAATTCAACAGCTGCCTAAAATATCCCAAACTAATAAATGACACTCATAAGATATTGACTGATTCACGGTGAACACATAGGACACAATATTATTTTTCTCTTTTGGCCTCTAGTGAACCAAGAATCTAATTTATACACATTTCTCAGTATTTCGTAAAGGGGTTGGGATGGCAGGAGGGGTGGGTGTCAAACAACATTAGAAACACATCTCAACAAGTTCTGTTCAATAACTATTCATTAAATGGAACAGGATGTAATGGTAAGTCCTTTGACCAAGGAGATAAAGCGTATTGCTAATTATATGGAATACAATAAACATCATTGGTACAGCAGAATATTACCAGGTCATCATCATTTCTTCTAATTATCAAACTGCAGAGTTCAGCATAACCCGACACTTTGAATAAGCAGGGGGGACTTTATTACTGTCATAATGCTCCATTACATTGTCCTTTTCTTAAATCAAGTTGTGTTCTCTTCTAATGAGCAGGTTAATATGCAAGTTATAAGAGCAAGTCTCTATTTCTGTCCTCATGTGAACATATTATATTTTAACATTGATGTGTTGCATTAACAGATCCATGGTTGGGATTGTGTTCAATTGACTACGAGATTAGATCTCTTCTTCCAAATGCTAATAAAATTGTTTCAAGTCAGCTGTATTTGGACAAAAATTTTTCTCGTAAAATGAAAACTACCATCAGTTCAAGTCAAGACTTCTTCTGTTGCTGCACATTCTTTTGTTTCCCTTCTTTGTCACTGTAATCACGAGTCTTCTAGTTAGTCTGGTTAAAATCTCCGAGTACTCTTTTTTCCTTCCCACTTAACCCACATATATGTGCCTGGAGACATCGTATGATATAATGGAAAAAAAAAGAGTCTAAAATTATAACACCCGGTTTCTTGGTGTCTGCCCATTTGTTGCAATGGAAGTCACAAAGCACTTGCCTTAATATTTTCTGCTCAACCATGCTGGCCAAAGGAATTGAACAATATTCATTCTGTTAAACAATAAAGAGAGCTTAATGGGGATTCAATCCTTAAAAAAAGATGTAATAGATCCACCTCCTACCTTTAGTTTCAATAGGAGGACTTTCCCACAGTCTGCATAATCCCCTCGGACTGAAGACCAATGGCATTGGATGTGGTAATAGTAACACTCCTTTAAGTGTGAACAAAGTCAAGACACAGAGTTGGTCACATATCATGGAGTCATCCAGACAAATCAGCTGGATTCTTTAGCATCCCAACTCCATGACCATGGCTAGTAATTCTTAGAGTCATTTCTGATTCTTCTTGTCATTGCAATCTGTACAAGTTTGTGTTTTCTAAAACAACCACAATAATTTCTCCTATACTACATATTTTTTTTCTGTATGATAACCTTGTCACTTCTCCATGAAGGGGTGGAATCTAATTCCCTCTGCATGAATCTGCCCTGGTTTCACTGGCAAACCTCTTAGTAATTAAATGCAGTGTAAGTGATGCCACATGACTTTTGAGCCTGAGTTAAAAGAAGCTTTGCAGTTTCTGCCTTAGTTTCTTGGAATGGTCTACTGATACTTTCTCTGGATGCTTTTTCTTGGAACACATCTGCCATTCTGTGAGAAATCTGAGCCACGTGGAGAGACCACTGGTGGGTCCTCTTGTTAAAAGTCCAGCCTATGAGGTATCTCACCTAGAGACCAGCTATATGAGTAAGAAAACCTCCAGGTGATTCCTGTTCCCAGCTATTTGCATCATTCTCAGTCATTCACATCTTCCTGCTTGAGACTCCAGACTTTGTGAAGCAGAAACACACTATCCATGTAATGCCCTGTCCACATTTCTGACCTACAGAATCTGTGAGAAAAATAAAATGGCAGTTGTTTTATGTCACTAAATTAGTTCAACGGTTTTTCAATAATAAACAACTGAACAAAACCAAAAGCCTGATCCTTGCTAGCCTGTCTCCTCAATTTGGTTTTATACAAAATATGGACTTACCTCTGATTGGCTAATTTGACCCTAAGACCTGTTTATTTGAAGTAGATACAATTTCTAATTGGCTCAAATCTTGTGTAGCAAAATAAAGTTTAGTAACACTAGGAGTAAAAACATGTTTTTGGCCAGAATGTGTTGCCCTGACAGGTGCTTTTACTGTCCTATCACTTATGATAGGTGAAAGACAACACTCTTTCTACCCTGTTTTCCTCATCTCCAGAAGTGCAATAACCATAAAAAGAAGTTTGAGCAATTTTCTAATGACAGATTTTGGTCAAATTCACAGTTTGATTCATTGACCAGTAAGTTCAATTGGGCAGTATTACCATTAATAGATAGTCTATCAATTCTATCTCTTCAACTTCTTTCTAAATCTCTTTTCTGATCCCACTTTTACTGCTCTAGATCAAGCCCTTGCTGTCTCACTGGACTATTGCAGTAGTCTCCTGAGAGTCTCCCAACCTCTAACCTTTCTCCAACGCGATTTGTCCCGCACATTGCTATTAAGCCTATCTTCCTTACTCACTTCTGGCTAGTCCTTTCTCTTGCTTACCTACCATTCTTTCAGGGGTTCTGTGTTGCAGTTTCCAACAGATAAGAAGAACTCTGATCCATCCAAGTGAAGCAGAAGGAAATCTAAACTTTTTCTTTCTTCTCTCACCTGGTTCTAAAGTATTTAAATAGTGATCTAGATGATCTCTAAGAACCCAGCTCAAGTCTCAGTAAAAGACAAACATAACATTCCCACTCTAGACATATGAAAAAACTCAATAATTCAAAAGAAGAGTAATAGGAAGAACCATAGCCATTAAAATGGACTCTAAAATGTGACTTATTACTAGAAAGAGGAGAAAGATTTATAGAAACACATGTTTTTTCTAGTCGCTAATTAGAACAGAATAGGTTAATTTTGCCTATTTTTATATTGCATATAAATCAAATTACACTTTAGATACTCTTTTATATCTATTGTCTTTTGCTCAGTTTTGTATGTGTGAGATCCATCCACATTCTTGGTATAACTGTTAATCATTCATTCACTCCTATACTGCTGAAGTAAGCAAACTACTGCTCTCAGGCTAGATCTAGGCTGCTGCCTGTTTTTGTAAACAATGCTTGCTCATTTACATATTGCCTATGACTGCATTCATGCTGCAACAATAGTGTGATCAGTAGCAACAGATACTGTATGACCTTCAAGCTTAAAATATTTACTATCTGGTCCTTTACAGAAAACGTTTGCTGACCTTGGTATACAGTATTCAATTATAGACTAATTATATACCATTATATACTAGAACACAGCTCAATTTATTTATCTATCCTATTGTTGATGGGTGAAGTCACACAAAGGATCAGATTGTCAAATTTAACACTGGCAAATCAGAAATTTTCCCAATATTGGGCTTTACTAATAACTTCAAAAGTATAAGTGATCGAGGGGTAGAGGAAATCAGGCAGAGGGTCTGACACATCCTTCCTGTCTCCCCAGATCATTCCTTTCTGCATCAGACAAGCACTCTCTCACTGTTATAACAGATGAGGTTTCTAAGTGAGGTTTGTGGGTCATTTCATACAGCACAGTGTTTTGTAACATCCCCATCTGTACCTCAGAAAGTTTTCTAGCTTCCATAGCATTCTTCAGGGAGCCATCCCTCATAAATCCACGGATCTCAGGCATCTTTACCCTAAGGAATCCTGAGCCAGGAACATTCTGTCAAGAACTTTCCATGAATAAAGATACTATTTCTAGCAGATATGATAAGTGTACCTCCCTGGGTCTCTAGTTATGTTTGCAATATTAGACTAAGTCATCTGCTTCCACCTCACCCCCAGGAATCATCTTCTCAGTAAGGAGGAGAGGAGTAGATTACAGGTTATCTCCTTTAACTCCTTCCTCCCCAGTAGATATGGTTTCTGTATTTTTAAAATGAAGTCGAAGTACCATAGAATACTGAATCATTAAATTTAAAACTAGGTTTTATAAATTTAACTTTTAAAAAACCCCTAATATTCTTAAGAGAAAAAGATAAATTATCATCAGTGAAAATATAAGCAATGTGGAGGAAAAAGTGTAAAATATCTATATCTATATACATAATGGGAATTCCTGAAGAAAAATCAGCATTGATTGAGTATAAGCAAAGAAATAATGAGGGAAAATTTACTTGAACTGAAAAAAGTACAGTTTTTAGACTGAAAGGGCTCACCATATACCAGAAAAAGGAAATAAGGTGATCCCACAACTTGATAGAATCTGGAAAAAATTTTATTTCAAGGATAAATAAAGAATTTTAAGATTTCCAGTTATGATTCTGTAGAATTAGGATCAGGTAACACAGAAATCCTCTTCCTATAAATTTTCATAAGCTAATCTAAAAACTGTTTTGAATGTGTGTTTGAGCTGACATGAAGGAATAGGAAATTCAAAGGCGGTAGAAATGGAGAAAGAGCCCAAAGAGATAGGTAAGCTGACTTTGCAAGCATCTTCAAAGGATGTGGCTGTTCTTGGATCCAGAAACACAAGTAGAGTCAGAAAAAAGGCCTTAACCTCATGCTAGTTGAGGCTCACAAAAGGCTATATTTTCAGTGAAAGAATAGTAAAATAATAAATAAATAATAAAAAAAGAAACCTCTTACCAACTGAAGAGATGACAAAAATGCTGTTCTCTGCTTATTTTATAGTGAGGGAAAAAAATCTCCCATGAGGAAAGGAAACAAAAAGTTGGTAGCTTATACAAATGTAAAGTCTGAAATATTCCAGACATAAAATGAGGGAATTTTGAAGCCAAGAAATTTGCTTAAAACTTGATGCTCCACTAGAGACAATTTCTGAATGCCTGGAAGATGAAACACAGAAGCAATCTGAAAATAAAAGGAGAAGAAATAACAAGGAAGGAAGAAGGTAACATGAGGTTAAAAAACAAAAAAATGAGCAGATTCAAAAAGGAACCAAACAAAATTTCCAGAAACAAACAAATGTATATATGTAGAGAGAGAGAGAAAAAGAGAGTGTGTGTGTTACTGAATTGAAAAACTTAATGGGAGAATTAAAAAATTAGATATAGCAGAAGAAAAAATTACTGAACTGAAATTTAGATCCAAGGAAATTCTCCGTGACTCCTTCTGAGAGAATGTGAAGGAGTCCTTCTTCCTATACCCTGGGAAGAAGAATATGGAAGACATATGGACAGGGTGTGAAATAAGAAGTAATGCTCCCCATGTTATTGTTTAAATGTCTCATAATTTAAATAAAAATAAGGGGGAAATGTTCTCTAGGGATCCAGAGAGATAAAAGCATGTTATCATCAATGGAAAAAAGAAAAAAAAAAAGACTATGTTAAATGGTTATGAAGCAATAGCTATAGAATTTTGAGAGAAAGATTTTGTAACCTACTGTTTATATGTGGGACATACAGACATTCTAAAGCATGCAGGGACTCGGACCATATACCACTCATTTGGCCTTCATGAATATAAAAAGCAAAGTAAAAAAAAAAATCACAACTTAAAAAGAGAATTAAGAAACTATGGCAAGTAATAGAAGTACATACCAGGATCATTTATCCAAATTATTTTTGATATTGTATGAAGAAGTTACATAACACACGTACATATATATGAAACAAAAAAATCTGAATTGAGTATCTACAATAACTTCAGAAATAATTGGAGAGTAGTGGGGTGATGAAAGAAATGAAGGCACATTAAATTTCTCATCTCACAAAGAGGCTGTGGGAGAGCAGGCAATAGACAGGTGTAACGGACACATGTTTAAACCACTAATACAATGTGAGTAGGCTTCATGGAGGAGCCACTGTCCTATCAGAGTGAAACTGGTGAGGAGACAACTGTCCTATGAGAATTGGTAGGAAGTTCATCTGTATAAAGTAATCTGTAAAGTCACTGTGCTACCTCTTCATGGAAACCTTCAGTGAGGACCTATGTTATTTTTCAATATTTTCAGAGTCAGCTTTAAAAATGAGTCACAGCACAAAGACTAGGCCATTAGGCTACAAGGCTTTAGGCAGCTTATATGGAAGTTACTAAAAAGTATTTTTTAAAAAATCAGCTTAAATAAGTTCTTATCCAAAATAATTTCACCATTATGTTATTTCTAACTTCTAAGACCCAGAAAATTTCCATGTTTTTGGACCATTCTGATGTAATGTTTTCCAACGCTTCTAACACTGTGGCACACACAAGAGTATTTGTGTGACCCATTGGGACAAATCTACAAAGAGAGTAAAGGAAGACATCTTAGGACCCGTATTGTGAGATAAGATTTGTATTCGTAAGTAATTTTTCCAAGAGTCAGGGTAGCTGGGAAACACTTCTGGTTTGTATTCATTTAGTAGTGTGATCTTGGGCAGTGGAAGTCACCAGAATATTGGAGGGGAGAGGTTATATGTCTCCTATTTTCAACTTAAAATTTGAATGACCTGAGATTTCCATCGATGTAAGTCAAACATTTGTATTTATTATACTACAACAATATTCTGTTCTCCTTCTTGCACATTTCCTTTGGTTAGTTTTATGTTTGTCAAGACAATAGATCACAGACTTTTGCATATGGAAGAGACATCACTGATCCTCTTACAGAAAAGTTAAATAATGCTTCCAAAGTTGCCTATTTCGGGAGGGGAGAGGGAGGGGACAAGAACTAGGACCCATGTCAGAATCCTTGTCCCTTGATCTTTTCATTATACTACATGGTTTGTAGAGTATGGATTTTGTTAGCTCAAAAAAAAGTCAAGGAGTCCTCAAGATGCATCTTTTGGAATGGTAGCTGATGTCTATGTTTATACCGCGCCTAGAGAATCTCTGGTTAAAGCTCAGAAGTAAAATGGCAAACCTGAAGGTAATAAATCCATTCTTGCTTTGGGAGCAGGCTTGCTACAACTAAACCATAGGCCTTAGATTAGGGGAAGCATATGTAACTATTTGACAGTTTTTGAATACCACACGTTCCTTTCCGAAAGCAATCTGCTGATACAAGTGTAGCCGAAGCTGCTACAATTGTTTTAGGCTAGAATTTATTAGAGCTAGGGGCCCTTATATTACCTCCCAAAAGGCCACTGAGGTTGCCAGTCAGTCTGTAGAGAGCAGACTTACCCTGGATCAAACTTTGGATATACTTAAAATTCATTGTAAAAGGAATCCGCACCTTAGGGTAGAGGAAAGCTAACTGCTAAATCTGGTTCATTGCAACAGCCCAGGCTCTCTCAGATTATCCTACAATTAACATCCTTCTCTGCTTTGCAAATACCAGGTTGTTAAATTGTTTCTTTTGTGATCACCTCACAGAAGCAAGATGGCCTCCCACCTACACCCAGTTTAGTTCAGTTGTTGAGACTGATGATGGCACATTACTGCAAGAGGATATGAAAAAGTTTATTACTCACATAGGGAGGATTTCTGGGGAGAATGGGGCAGGCTCCCAAGCAGGTTCAAAAACGGCTTTAGAGAGCAGGGAAAGGAGACTGGCTTGTGTTGATTGTGGCTGGGAGGTGGAGCTGAGGCGAGGGTTCGTACATGTAGGACAGGGCATGACTGGCTTGAACTTCCTGCCAGGGCTGGAGGAGGGAGTGCCTGGGCTTTCTCATCAACCTGCCTAAATGTGGGGCAGAAGAGGAAGTGGGACCTGTGGGACTTGAATACTGTCAGCAGTCAAACGTCAAAAATGAAGCCGCGCTATTACAGTTTCATAATTTTTAAGTGGCTACCAGTACATTTAGTACTGGCTACACTAGTATGGCTCGTAAAATGCAAAATACTTATGGAAAAATACATTATTTACCACTTCTAACTAGCCAAATAAGGGGTACCAAAATATGTTTCAGTTTCCTTTTCACAGAGCTCTACATCAGAAGAGTACCACCCTTAGATGTGGGCAAGCTGGGCCCTGCCCTAGCCCCATGCCTCAGGGACCCTGTGCTTTGAAGTCCCCTCTGGTACCTTGAACTGGCCTCAAGCAGCAATGCTGTCCATGCAGGGCAGCCCAGCCCACTCCAGGACCCACATGGGCTCCATTTCTGTTTTATCCTTTAGGATGCTCTCCAACCCTCTACATTCAGCTCCTAAGATGAGATGTCTTAGGAGCTCTAGGGTTTTGTCCAGTCTATAATATTCTTTTCTCGGGATCACAGAAGATTGGGCCACTGGAATGGTCCTGACACTGATTTTCAGTGATACAACTCTCACTCACGTTGGACCCAGGGAAGCCTCAAGACTCTGGGCTGGTGGCTGTCTATCCCCTCATCTGTGCCCACAGGCTGGAGTTCTCACCCACCTGTGTTCTCATCAGTGCTGCCTCAGGTCTACAGCATCTACCATTTACTCCCTGCTGCTGGCATGCCCCACTCCCTCTGTAAGCTCTATACCACATGTAAGGCGTCCTGCTGGGTGGCTTTATCTGTCTCCTTTGAGGACTTCTGAAACCATAGCTTTTCAGTGCCAATGGGCCCTTTCTTGTCTCCAGTCCATGTGGTGACACTACTCTCTCAGGTGGGTCCTAAGTTTTGTCAGATGAGGGATATATTTCTTGTGTAAATGGTGTCACTAGTCTCTCCTCTTGTCTGTTTCCTTCTGGTGGCAGTGTGTAGAAGGCACAGGTGTGGTAAATGTTGAAAAAGATCATATTCTAGGAATGTAGTGATAATGGCTAAAGAGTTTAAGAGAAGATATGGGTAGGACATGTGTCCTTCCGCTTTTATGCTATAAAATTCTAAACGGCACATTCAACATGATCAAAAGCCAAGCTTTCATTCACGTTCTCCTACATACTCTGGGTAAGATTTGCATCTGTGGTTATCATCAATGAAGCCCAGTAACAATCTTTGAAAGAGTCATTGAAAGTCAATATCCACGGGTGACATGAGGAAATGAGGCAACCTCATGAGGAATGGTATTACCAGCATTGGCTGAATGGTTAGTAGAGATGCTTGTAGAGGCAAGAGAATTTGTTTGTTTCAATACAGTTTCCCAAAGCCGTACCTTCATGAGTTAATAACATTGCTATCTTTTTCTCTTGGTGGGAGATATGAAATTATTTTGGAACAGCATATTTGACAATAAAGAAAATGAAGAAATTTTTCCTGGACCTGAACAGAAAGAATTGGTACCTGTACACTAGGAAGAATCTCCATGTGCACTGACTAGACAATAAGCAAATACACAAGCACCACTTCTCTATCTCTTATGCTAGAAGAAATCATTATACTTCACAAGGACCTATGGGAACTCTGCAAAAATGTTTGCCTGGGGCCCCATGTACCCCAAGGGTAGACCTAGAGAGCTACCTCTAGCAAAAAAGATAAGCTTTATATACTACTAGGTATATATATTGTTAACACAAGAAAGATAAAGAGGGAGAGAGAAGAGATGTTATCTATTCCTTCTCAGTAAAATATATAACGCAAAAAGTTAGTAGAATGTAGGTGAGGCAAAAACCTGTGTCTCGCTTCAGTGGCAGCACAGTGAAGCCCACTGTGAAACTGACATTGGATAAAAGTGAGAAGAAAGCTCATATTCACGAGTCTAGCTGAAAGAGAATCAAAAATGATACAGAACAAATGTATGCAAACCTTCAGAGTACCCATTTCTGAAGGGTCATGCTGAGAGAAAAGGAGAATACACAAGATTTATTTTCTACCCTTATATCTTTTATTTATCACTTTCACATAATAATAGTTGCATAATGTATATGGAAAATAATTTAGCATCTTTCAGCTAGAGTGTTTCCATAATTTTAAACGTCAAGTTATTTTGGTGTTTTAAAAGTTTGTGCTTTGAAACAGTTTATACAAATGACTTGGTTCATAGGCTGAAAACGGTAATTTAAAAAATGAATAAAAGAGATGCACTAGTTGCTGCTAGAAGAAAAGTAGTCTGAGACACATGGTTGTCTTTATTCCTTCAGTTCTTTGTTTTCTGGAATTTTTTTCTTTCTAATATTTCTATTCATTTGTATGCAAAATTAACATCCAGAGAATCAATATCTAATACAAGAGGAAACTGCTTCGTTATAATATTATTGAAATAATTCCATATTAAAGGATTAAAAGAAACATTTTCTTAATTATGCTCATGATCATACATAAAATTCACAGGCTAGTGTATTACTTAGAATAATAAAACAGTAAATTTTAAATTCCATAGGAATTATCCACATGGAAATGCAAGTATTTTAGCTAGTCAGACATACAAGTGAGATGTGAAAAACAGCACTGCAATGACAAATTATGATGCTAATTTAAGAAGTTAAAGACCCGAAAATCATCATCTAATATCTTGACTTTCTTTTAAGAGAAAACACTAAAACACATAAGCTGATAGCACGTGTCACAGTGATGCTACTTACGCTGGTCCAAAAAGAGTATCTTACTACATATTTAAAATACTTTTATTATACTTGCTATATATACTCATTACGTAAAAATTGGAAAAATGTGCATAAACAAAACTAAATTTAAACCTGTCAAATCTGCCTAAAACCCATCTTCCCACCCTCTACATAGAGAGGTGCATGTTTCATGAGTAGAAATGTATTTCTTTTTTTTTTTTTTTTTTTCTTTTGGCACCTGGGCTAACAACTGTTGCCAATCTTTTTTCTTTTTTTTTTTTCTTCTGCTTTATCTCCCCAACCGCACCCCCCAACCCCCGTACGGAGTTGTATATCTTAGTTGCAGGTCCTTCTAGTTGTGGGATGAAATGTATTTCTTATGCATGTTTTACGTAAGGTTGCACAACCTACTTTTTCTCTCATTACATTGCTAACATCTTTTGTGTAAACTGTATGTACCATTACCTACATTATTGCCTTCAGAGGTTTATAGAGTTGTATTGTACGGATGTACTATAATTTGATTATTTCCTTATTCTGGGAAATTGGTTTGTTGCCAAATGACTCTGTAATGAAGACCGCTGAAAATTTATCTGCGTTCACTTGTTTGGTGTTTTGTTAGGATAAATTCATAGAAGAGCATTTGTTGGATCAAAGGGTAAAACATTTTAAAGACTTTTGGTATATATCACTATGTTGTCCTCCAGAAATGCTGTTTGCTGTGCTTTTATTCAGCTCAGGACGTAGAGGATTTTTGTATGCCTAACTGACCATCTTGTTTTACCAAACTCCATGACAAAATATTTTATGCTCTAGACTTTTCATTGTATTTCTTTGGTGTGACTTCCAGACTTTGACATCTAAGTGACTCATATTATTTGTGTTACTATCTGGAAACCCTCATCTATACAAAGAAAAGGAAATCTGCATTAAGTTCTGTGTTAAAGCAACTAAACATTTTTTGTAATGAAAGTAAGCCACCTTGATTTGGTTTGTAAATGCCAATATTAGCATTAAAGATGTCTTTGTAGAAAATTTTTATTGATAGTCTACATTTTTCCACTTGAGTTGATAAAAGCCAATGTTTGCATTTTTCATTCGGAAGATGTCTTGATAACGGATACCCAACTTTTATCGAAGTTGCATCTAAGTATCATATCTCTAGTAAGTTTGTAGTATTAGGAATAAACTACCCAGTACTTGACCATTTCAGCCTTTGGAATCACCACTCTAAGAATCATGCATCAAAGGCTTAATATTACTGGAAAGATTCTTTTATTGCTCTATCAGAGCTTATAATTGCTTAGCAATTAAAAAACAAGATACTGAGAAGCAGATTTCTTACCAGTTCAACATGTTTTGTTGTTTAGAAAATTTATGAAAACAAATTAGCAGTAGATTTGAAGATTCCACAGCAATGCCATCTGTCCAGAGATCTGAAAAGCATACTTCAAAAATAAGTTTTCAAGCAATGATTCAAAGATGTCCAGAGTTAGGGATTTCTGGTTTTGGTTTTGGCTATTTCCATTCCCAGAGGCATTTTCTAAGAAATTACTCAGGTTACTGGGAATGGCTCGGATTAACTGTTGGTATTTTGCATTGAAACAACTTTTCCTTCATTGGAATAAATTTTAGTTCTGGCTAACATGTGTCTTACGAGAAAATGCGATAAGATTTTTAAATATACATATTCTTGGGGAAATTAGATGGCTCTATCAAGCAATATTTAAACAAGCCAGATAAGTTCAGGACCTCTGATTATCTTGTTTAATTGTCTGATTTCAATTTCAGGTGTTGAATTTTTCACATCCATCAGAATATTAGTTATTTTCAGGACAAAAGTTTAAGATTCTCTAGGCAAGACTTCTGAGCCCACTGATCATTGGTGTCTTATCAATAGGTGCAGAATGGGAGGAGGGCTCATCAGCTTCTTTGAGTTGCTTCTTCTTCTTCCCTGTGCACTCACACCAGGGGTGGGTGCACACACACATGCACAGATGCACGCACAGGCTCTACCAGGCACATCCCTGTGCAACTGTCCAAGTGCCCCCCTGAAATGGCTCAGTGATGCTTTCACTGCCTCTGTCCACAGAAAGTATTTCCTTTGAAGCACATATGAAAGACTTGTGTATAAATGGATCCACATGATATTAGTTTTAAACGATGGCAGGGCCAGCCCCAGTGGCCCAGTGGTTAAGTTCAGTGTGCTTTGCTTCAGCGGCCTGGGTTTGGTTACCAGGTGCATACCTATGCTGCTCTGTTAGTGGTCATGCTGTGCTGTGGCCCACATACTAAAAAACAGAGGAAGATTGGCAGAGATGCTAGTTCAGGGTAAATCTTCCTCAGCAAAAAAACCCCAAAAGACCCCCAGAAAAACAAAAAACCCCAAAACCTCAGTGAAATTAGTTAACAGACTTACAGAAATATAATGTTTATATTATTTTACCTTTCAGTTTGAATTTTATTAAAGGCATTCCAGAGGACTGAAGGATCAAGAGACTGTCAAATATAGGCTTGCCTAGAAGGAAGAAGTGCTAGTTAATGAAACACAAATTGAAAGTTTCACAAAAAATATTTCAAGGTAGCCACACACACACACACACACACAGATGTGTAAACATTTAAGTTTTTAACCTCCACTCAAGCTTATTAAAAATACTTATCAGTACATTAAACCATTTTGACTCCATAAGATGATGCAAAATAAGAAAAGTAAACTTATAGATTAAATAATGGCATATGATTGATTTCCATGAATTCTGAATAGCAAACTAGAGTTATTTGTATGTACAAGTTATTAAAGTTGTGTTAAGTTTTCATTTGTGATGGTGACAGCAAAGGTAGTTGCCAGTTCACAAGCATATTCTGGGTAATTTCCTGAATGGTACACTTCTAATTACAATACTTTGTTAAAATCATGTAGCTCTTGGTCCCATGGCGCTCCTGCTCTGCTGGTGGCATCAGCTTGAATTACTTCATTTGCAAATGTAAGGCAGCTGTTTTATTAATTGAAACTGCCTCTGTGATAAGCTAAGAGAGAAAAGCTATACTGATTCACAAAAGAAATATTATTGCTTGACAAAATATTTTGACAGAGTGAAGAATAGAAGATAATGTGAAAAATCTTGACTCTGGTAGCCTCTCTTGTGGTTACTTTATTTATCACAGTTGCAGTATTTTTAGGAACTTTATTCATTTTTAATACTTAAAGAGGAAATCAGTGAAAGATATTTTTCCACTATACCATGCTGAAGTCTGGAAATTTTAGAAAAGAATCAGTAGAAAATTATTACTTTTTTCCATTTTCTAGCTTAGCAGCGTTAAAATAATTCTCTTCCTTTGTTTCGTTCTGTCGCCTTGTACATAGCCAGTGCAGATGGGCAGCCCTTGGGAGAGTGGCACTTTTGGGCAGAGAGGGATCACTGTGTCCCTGCTATATAGTGACTGACAAGCAGTCTCATTTCTCAGGCCAATGTCCTTTCGATGTACCATTTCTGTTTTGTTAACAAACATGCATAAAAGATACCAATGTAAAATGAATAACCCCCATATTTTTCATGATTCAACATTGCATTTATGATAGCCACTGGGACATGTTAATGTCTTTATTTTTTTTCCTCTATTCAACGTTGTGCTTTTTAAAAAACTGGACACAGTGTTCAATGTGTAACATCTATTTTGGGTATGCCTCACTGATTTCATCATCTTATTAAGGTCAACATTCTAGAACCGAAGAGAGAAAAGACTTGAATGCGAAGGAAAATAAAAACGAACTTTTGATAGAATAGCAAGTAAACACGAACACTCCTTGTATGTGACATTGAGTGCTGATTACTTTCTATGTAGAATTTCCATTATTATCCCAGCTCTACCACTTATTAGCAGCATGGACTCAGAAAAGCTACTGAACCTCTCTATGCTGCAATTTCTCATCTTTAAAATGGGAACAATAATATTTACCACAGAATAGACTTTTTGTGAGAATTAAGTGAGATAATACAAGTAAAACAAAAAAGTAAGCACTCAATACATTTTGGCTTTGTGTATTGGATAAGAGTGAAGTTCAATTACTATTTTTAAAAGTACATTTGTGTGGGAAACGAAGAAAACTTTTCTCATTTCATAAAGTATATTTAGGCAATTTTTCTATTTATTTAAAGTTTTACTTACCTTAGAAGGCACAGGATTTCCTTGCATAGGCGTTCCAATTTATTTGGTATAAATGGGAATTTTTGGAATTTTTAAGTAGCATCTATTGAAGCTGATTTGTAGTAAGAGAGAATGTTATCCATAAGAAGATAAAGTAGAGACCAGAGGCTGGGAGAGAAAAGGTGGCAATTTGCTGATTCTAGTCTTTTCCCACTATATCCATCCCTTCTGGGTTATACGAATGACTCGGTTCTCCTTTTTCTCTAAGCAAGTTTGAGTTGCTTCCCATAACTTGTAACCAAAGGAGGGAAGACTAACAGAAGGAATCCTCTAACACCATAGGGGCATTTTATACTCAGGGTTTTAGGAGACCTAGCTCATCACGCGTACTTTGGGTACCGTTTTTGAGACAAAGGTGATCATTTTCCTGCATTTTTATATGCTCCTGATCTTGAGAAAGCAATAAATCAGGTCCACTCTTCACTAACATCCTGTTTCCTATATTTGATTTAAAATTCTGTCTGTGATGTGTCAATGAAAAACTATTTAGATGATTTAGTAATAGGGACCCTTAGAGCCCCACCCGCTTTCTCTTTCATCTTCTTTTCTCTCCCTTCCTTTTTCTCCTGCCAATCAGAAATTTACCTCTATCTATATATAGAAAAAGAGACTGGAATACAGTAACTTGAATTTGAATTTCATGGATAAGATTGAGCATCTACAAGCAGTGCATTTTTGGTGACAGGATGCTGAATGAAGTGCACTGAAACTCTCCTCAGAAGGATATTGATAAATATATATGCAGATAAAGTAAAATGACTACTTTTGACTGACTGCTTTGGTGGTCAAATGAGGTACAAATGCCAAAATGAATATGCAACCAGGTAGTGGATATAAAAGAAAATAGGAGTAGGAATCACGCCTTGTAATTCTTAGGACATTAGCACAGGAAAGAGTGATTATTTTTTTAAAAATGAGATAGTGTATTCATCTGCAACAAGCAGAATATTATGTGACTTAGAACACTGAACTTGCCAAAGATAGTCGGACGGTACTAGACTCCAGGTGAAGCTGAACATCAGAGAGATGAAATTGCCTTCTAAGTATCAGAGGCAAGTTCCCTTTCCTCCAGAGTGTAAGTTCCTTCCTGTGATCAAACCCAATTAAAAGTCTTAAAGGGGCAGGGGTTTTGGAAAGACGGATGTACAGCTTTCCTAATTTTAGAGAAAGGATTGAAAGAGGAAACGAGAATTAGAACTACTTTGAATGGGATGTGGGATGAGGTAGGAATAGATAACCCTTAACAGGAATTTCAGACAGGGGGAAAGAGAGGTATTGCCATCTCCATACCCAGCCAATTTCTATACAGCACGTGAAAATTGAAACATGGAAGAAGAAGGTTTTAGCACTTAAATCAACATGTAAAATAGCAATGTTTTGGAGAAGAAAAAAGCAAGGAGGAAAAAGTGATGAATAAAATATATTCAATTTTCTTCCAAAGGGCCTGATGTTGTTACGTGGAGACCCGGTTTGATTGTTTCTGCAGCAGCAGCAAGCCTACGGGTTACGTGAGGCTGCAGATGTGCTCCCTGAAGGTCAACTGAATACTGCCGAAGTGTGACCACGTGGTATGGGGAGAGAGAGGGCTTTATGGGACGTGGCTGGTTGCAGTGTTGACTCACACATCTCAGGTCAACAATAGATTGATGTGTCAGCAGTTCATGAACCAGAATTGCCTTTTCTAATGAATAAGAAAGTGCAATATAGCAAATTATCTATTAGTCAGTGTAAGGGTATAAGTCATAGGTTTGTGGGAGAAGTGCTCTTATGAAACTTCTCCCAGTCTTTTTTGTAAAATCCAAAATAGCACCAAAGAACAGAGAGGAGCAGGAGATGAAATTAAGCTGTCTGGATGGAGCCTACTAGGGCGCAAGGAATGGGGTCAACTTGAAAACCTCAGAGAATAGAAACAAGATTTCAAACCAGCCTTTGATCAAAAGAGGGAGCACTTCCCAACACATTTTATAAGGCCAATATTACTCTGATACCAAAATCAAAGTACCAAAAAAAAGCACACAACAGCTGTAGAACAATGGGCTTAAACTGAAAATCCTCAACAAAATATTATCAAATCAAATGATGTATGAAAAGATTAATCTACTACAACAAAGGGATTTACTCCAGTATGAAGTACTGGTTTAATTTTAGAGAATCAATTAATGTAATTCACCTGGATCATATACATTGATGCAGAAAAATTATTTGACAAAACTCAGCACTCATTCACAATAGAAACTTCCAGCAAGCTAGGAGCAGAGGGGAATTTCTTCAACCTCAGAAAGAGTGCATACGTGAAAACTACAGCTAGCACCACACATAATGGTGAAAGATTGAAATTTTTCCCTTTAAGATTGAGAACAAGACAAAACTACCCACTCTCCATTTCTCTTCAATGTAGAACTGGAACTTCAAGCCAGTATGAGTGTGAATAAACGTGAATGTTGATAGCAGCCTTATTTGTAATAGGCAGCCATTGGAAACAACCCAGATGTCCTTATGTGAGGAAAGAATAAACAAACCGTGGTGCATCCATACCATGGAACATTGTGCATCATTATCAAGGAATGAACTATTTATGTATGTAACAATCTCGATGAGTCTCCAGGAAATTTTGTTGGGTAAATAAAGCCAGTCTTAAGGGTTACCTACTATATGATTCCATTTATTTAACTTTATTGAAATAACAAAATTATGGGAACAGATTAGTAGTTGCTATGGTTTAGGGAAATGGAGAGGGTAGTAGGTGTGCCTAAAAGAGGTAGTATGAGGGAGGTTTACGGCGATGGAACAGTTCTGTTGATTGGAGTGATGGTTACAAAAGCTACATACGTGATAAAATTACATAGGGCTATACACACACACACACACACACACACACAAACAAATGAGTACGTGTAAAACTTGTGAAATCTGAATAAGATTGGTGAATTTTATCAATGTCAATTTCCTGGTTTTGATAGCTTTGTAAGATATCAGTGGAAGGAATTGAGTGGAGAGTACATCTTTTTATACGTTTTGTACTCTTTGTACATCTTTAAGGGATCTTCCTGTGAATCTATAATTATTTCAAAATAATGAGTTAAAAAGTTTACTAATGATTTAATGGATTACTATTCTCCAGTCTAGTAAGTGTTGCATATAATTCAAATCCTGAAACAAATAGATAATGAAATCTAACAGATCATTTGCTTTGGAAAGTTAGAAGGCCCAAAGATGTAACAGGTTTGTTTTGCAGTGAGAAAAATTATATGATTAATCAGAGGCATAGGAATTTCAAAAGAAATATTTCTGAAAGGTGAGTTGGTATATATGAGTTCTTCAGATGAAAGGAGAACTTAAACCTTCTGTAATGCCAGCCAAATTAAGACTGTACTTTCACATCTAGCTCTAGGATGATAAATGTTTTCAAAACTTTGTATAATAAGTATGGAGAAAATAAGTACTGATTGGAAAAAAAAGCAAACACTTAAAAATGTGATTGATAATTTTTAAATATTAGGCAAAATACAATTCCACTCAATACTTGATTGTGTACTCCTGATAATCTCTGAATGATATTGTCTCTCCAGATAGACTGCAGGTTTCTTGAGAGTGAGTCCATAGCTTTTATAGATACTTTACATGGACTAAAAACTTAAAACCCACATTAAGACCTTACTAAATAATGGATACTTTTGTTTGTTCTTGAATGTAATTGTTGAACTATCCTATAAGATTGTCAGTAGCCCTATTGTACATATAAGAGAACTGAGGCTCAGAGAGGTTAAATGCCTTGCCCAATGTCACACAACTACTAAGTAGATTTAGGATTCAAACCCTAGTCTGATTCCAAAGTCAGTGTTGTTTTCGTTACAACATGCCTTCTTTCTTTTCTTTCCTATGGAACTCTGCTCTGGTAGCTGTCAGAGAGAAAGCTCCCAGTAATATTTGTTGGTTAATGAGCATATCTCCTGTGATCATGAGTTTCAACTTCAAGTGCAATTGGTTCAACAATGTTGATCTGTTCAACAAGCCTGATCTATGGCTCATATCCGCTGCCATAGTAACAATGAGGTAACATGTATCAGAGTATTTTCTCAAAGCCCGTCAGTGCTATAGTCTGTGAGTCAACCCTGATCACTACATCCTGGCATTTTCCAGCAGGAGCCAACTCTTTAACAACCAATGTGAATTTGAACTCTCTCTGCCATAGACAGATATTAATCCACAGGATCCTTTTTGGGCATGGCTTTTCTAACGTCAATTACCTAGTCTGATATTGTATTGTAGTAATGCAAGATGTTAAGGGAGGCTGAGTGAAGCACTGGGCTGCTTTGTGCATTTCTCTGCAATTTCCTTGGATTCTATAATTATTTTAAAACACAAGTCACAAAAGCAATGAAAATTAGTTAGCACAAAACTGAATGCAAGTCAGTTATCTGAATATATTTCTACCTGTTAAACATGGCTTTAGACTACAGTCTTGCATCACTTAACAATGGGGATATATTCTGAGAAACTCATCATTTGGTGATTCTGTCGTTGTGTGACCATCATAGAGTGCACTGAAGGGAAACAAAATTTGCCATGCCAAAACGTGTCTCTCTAACATGAGGATTATTTTAGGCTGATTATTTTTAAGAAACAAGAGACTCAAAGTTTTTCTTGTTACCTCTCCCTTAGCTGCCTAGAAGAATTCAGAAAAAAAAAAAAAAAACAGAAAAAACCCCTGTCTTGGGGCCAGCCCTGTGGTGGAATGGTTAAATTCGTGTGCTCTGCTTTGGTGGCGCATGGTTTCATTGGTTTGGATCCTGGGCATGGACATGGCACCACTCATCAGGCCATGCTGAGGCAGCGTCTCACATAGCACAACCAGAGGCAGTCACAACTAGAATATACAACTATGTACTGGGGGGCTTTTAGGGGGAAAAGAAAAAAAAAAGAAGGTTGGCAACAGATGTTAGCTCAGGTGTCAATCTTTAAAACCAAAACAAGACAAAACAAAAAAAAACCCTGTCTCAGGAAGCAAGCATCACCTCAGCACAACATGAAATAGGTGGTAGACAGGGAAGTATCTAGAAAGGCCTGTTTGTTGGGCTGTCCTCTGTGTTCTTCTGTTTCTGTGTGGCCAAATACTTGTTTTCAAATATTTGCTCCTTTTCACCAACCTGTGAATTGCTTTCCCTCCCTCTGAAGTCCCTGACTTCTCTTGTCTTTAGCTGAGGATGGTGATTAAGGTGAAGGCTTCAGCCATTTTGGTGAGTTACTTGGTTTTCCTGAGTTTCTCCCACGTATATTATTATTAAACTTTTGTTTGTTTTTCTTTTGCTAATCTGTCTCAAGTTAATTTAATTCTAAGACTAGCCAGAGGAATCTAAAAGGGTAGAGGAAAAATTTTTTCCTCCCCTACGATACTTGCACAAACGTAGATGGTATAGTCTACCACAGATCTAGGCTATATGGCACTGATCTACGGGACCACTATTGTATTTGTGATTCATCATTGACCAAAATGTCATTATGTGGCACATGACTGTAAATGTTTTGGTTTCAAATAAGTACAAATGAGAAATACTTTCAGGAGATGCAAGAGACCATGGAGAGGTTATAGTTATGAGAGACCAGACTTAATGAAAAGTTAGAATATTTGAGTAATACTTTGAAGAATATGTATCTTGTTTGTCTTGGTAGACTAGAGCTAAGAAAGGTAAGAATGGTGAGATAATTAGAGCAAATAAAAAGAGGAGGAAAGGAGTATGTTCAGGAGGATATCAATGGACCAATGGGATCAGCTTTTGAGAGACCTGGGAAGACAGGTAGGCTCTGTTTCTGACCCTGTCTTTGAGGAGTCATTGGAGAATGGAAAGACCCCAGTACAGGATTTCTGGAGGAGAAGTTCCCTGTTACATATTGAAAAGTTCCTCCCATCATCTTTTCTACATTTAGAAAAGTAATAAAGTTATAATGGTTATTTCATACTTCCTGGGTTCAAATCCCAGCTTTGCTCTTTATTGGCTGAGTAGCTTGTACAAATTTTGACCTTTCTAAGCCTCAGTTTCTTTATCTTTAAAATTGGGGTAGTAATATTCTTTCCTCAAAAATCATTGTGACCATTAAATAACTTACTGAACTTTGAGAGAACTGATGAACAAAAGTTCAATAAATGGTGATGGCATTGATGGTGAGGATGATTCCTTTTTCCCTAATAAAGACATTTCTTATTATGGGAGTACATTATATCAGAATTGAGAATGTGCAATATAAAGACTTAGGTCCGTTATAAAATGTGAACGATGGCGAAAATAGACGACTTGATATGGTTATCTCTCCTTCCATCATCAGCCATCTGGGTCTCTCTCCTCCAGAAAATACTCACATTCCCTCCACTCAGGTATTGTCCCACTTTTTGGCCTGCTTGATTTCTTCTAGGGGATTTAAGATGCTAACATTTCCATGGGTTTTAAGATGCTAACACTTCCGTGAGTTTTGATCGCCACTTTTAATTGAGGCACCAGTTGGTAATCAGGAGTTCTTGAGATAACGAAACACAAACTAAATCTGGTAGTAAGAATTTGACATGCTCGAAGGCTGATGGTAAGAATATTAGTTAGGATTGTTTGTCCCTGGAAATATAAGTAAAACTGATTCAAACCAAAAGGAATTTATATGTAGAATGTTGGGTGGCTCATGTGATCATCAGGAACACTGAAGAACCAGGCTCAGAAAACAGGCAGAAATAAAAGGAGGATGGGCAGCAGTCACAACCCCTACCAAGGCTACACCAGTGAACCCATCCATTGAGGCCACTGCTGCTCTCACACAGATCCCTTCTTGGCACTGTCCCTGAAGGTCACTGAAGACATAGCTTCTGTTGCTGCCCCAGCCATTGGAAGCCTCTACCCAGTCACAACAACAGAAAATAATTTCTCACTAATACTGTTTCTCTGAGTTAGTAATTCCATATTTTAAATCCCATCAATGTTCATTGAAAACTATAAGACTTTGATGGAAGAAATTGCAGAAGGCAGAAATAAATGGGAAGATATACCATGTTCACAGACTGGAAGAATTAACATTGTTAAAATGTCCATACAACCCAAAGCATCTATAGATTCAATGCAATCGCTACCAAAATTCCAATGGCATATTTCACAGAAATAGAAAAGACAATCCTAAAATTTGTATGGAACCACAAAAGACCCCAAATAGCTAAAGCAAGTCTGAAAAGAACAAAGCTGTAGGCATCACAATTCCTGATTTTAAACTGTATTGCAAAGCTATAGTAATCAAAACAGTATGGTACTGGCATAAAAATAGACACATAAATCAATGGAATAGAATTGAGAGCTCAGAAATAAGCCTTCGCATACATGATCTACTAATATTTGACAAGGGAGCCAAGAATATACAATGGGGAGAGAATAGTCTCTTCAATAAATGGTGTTGGGAAAACTGGACATCCACATGCAGAAGAATGAAATTGAACCCCTATCTTACACCACTCACAAAATTAAAATGGATTAAAAATACAAACTGAAACCATAAAATTCCTAGAAGAAAATAGGGAAAAACTTCCTTGACATTAGTCTTGGCAATTATTTTTTAGATTTGACACTAAAAGCACAAACAACAAATGCAAAAAATACATAAATGGAACTACATCAAAGTAAAAAAAAGCTTCTGCACAGCAAAAACAACAATTAACAAAAGGAAAAGGTAAAAAATAAGCAGATGACCTGAACAGACATTTTCCAAAGACGTTTTCCGTACAGGCCATGGAAATGGCTAACAGATGCATGAAAAAGTGCTCAACCTTTTTTATCAGGAAAATGCAAATCTAAGCCAATGAGATATCAGCTCACACCTGTTAGAATGGCTTTCATCAAAAAGACAAGAGATAACAAGTGCTGGTGAGAGTGTGGAGACAAGGGAACCCTTCTGTATTGTGGGTAGGAGTGTAAATTTGTGCAGCCAAAATGAGGAGACGTTCGACAAATGGTACAAACTTCCAGTTGTAAGGTAAATAAGTTCTAGGGATTTAATGTACAGCAT
This sequence comes from Equus quagga, assembly GCF_021613505.1. Classification (NCBI taxonomy): domain Eukaryota; kingdom Metazoa; phylum Chordata; class Mammalia; order Perissodactyla; family Equidae; genus Equus; species Equus quagga. Next base: position 8,630,843 of record NC_060286.1, read on the forward strand.
GGAAACTATAACTAAAAATACTATATTATATACTTCAAAGTTGCTAAGAGTATAGATCTTAAATCACACTCATAGGGTAATTATGTGAGGTGATGGAAGTGTTAACTAACTCTATTACGGTAATCATTTCACAATACATATGTATATCAAATCATCACATTATACACCTTCAACTCACACAGCGTTATATGTCAATTATATCTCAATAAAGCTGGAAGAAAGTAAAAATAAAATCTATCAGGATGTACTAATATCTGAGCCCAAGTCTAGTATTCAAGCGGTAGCTGCGAGGCAGACTGGCAAAGTGAATATTGCCCTTTGGCAGCTTCTATGATGAGAAGCAGGCTGTGCCTCCCACAAGATTCATAGGATGGAGAATTCTCTAAACCTAAGAAGGGATAAGATGCTGGGAAGTCTAAAGTTGACAAATTTCCACCTAGGAAATAGAGGCCTAAGGGAGGGTGACTCTTAAAACTACAGCATGTTAGTGATTCCTGTTGGTTTCATGTACGTGGTGAGTTTCCTTCTCTTGTACCTTGTTCCTTATCATAATATTCCTACTAGAAGTCTCATTATGATCTCAATAGCACAGTTGATAAATAAGATTTATGAGTTTTTACTTGTTGCTGAAGGTTAGATTTTCAGCTCTCATTCTGTCTCTTATTCCACTGGTAATTGTATAGAATGAAATATGACAAGGAACTGAAACAAGAATTGAAGGATGGATTTCTGAGTATACAGGAGCTGGGCTCCATCTGGTTGTGTGATTGGCAACATCATTTAATCTCTCTGGACCTCAGTTTCTTTCTCTATAAAATGGGAATATTGTCACCCAATTTGAAAAATTGGTCCAAAGATTATGTTTTAAAATCGCTTGGTAGAATATCTAACACAAAATAAAATACTAAACAAATAACAGTAACTTTTTTGTTATTATCGTCTTCCTTTCTTAGAGAGTCATTGGCCATAAGGATTTAGTGTGCCTGCAATGCCTAAAAATTCTTTTCCTTTGTATCTCTTTCATTTCCACCTGCTTTCATTATTTGCTGTGAGTACTACTAAGCTTTTTCTTATTAGCTACTACGGTTGTATTCGGCCACCCAGCTGATTTATTCTTCTTGTTGGCAAGGGCAAAGCCATATGCATAGCACCTGGTAGGTCTCTCTCGTTAGAAAAACAAGACTACAGAAAGAGAAAGGAAATGAGGATTGGGCAGTGATGTATTTTGCAGCTCTGCTAGTGAGTAGCACATCAGCACTAGACCAGGATAGAACTAGCAGTGCATTACCATTCAAACTGGGAACACTCTATGTAGCAGAATGCACTGCACAAATCCTTGCACCTCCGTAAGGTGCACTGCATTCTTGGAAGGCTGAATGACGACTTGAAACTTTCCTCTCTGGTTAACTGAGTAAACCTGTCTAAGGGATATCAGCAGCTTATTTTCTTAAAAGTACAGAGTGATATAAACTTAACACGTGTCAACCAAAGCGCAGATTGAAGAGATCAGAATTCTCTCCAGATGACCCTGCCCATTAAGACAACTGCCGGGCATAATATTTCATCGTGTACATTCTGATTTTGGAAATAAAAACCTTTCATTCTCTCTGTTTCTGATAACAGCATTTGAGGGAATCTAGACAATTTAGAATAAACTCTGGCTTGTATAGATTTGAAAAGGAAATAAAATTCTTTGTTTTCAAGCACTTAGCTATTGAATAGTGGCTCACAGAAAATTTGTTAACTTGGGTTCTGTTCACACACCGATTGCCAACCCCAGAATCCCTTCTTAGCCTGAATTTAAGGTTCTTTCATTCTTTATAGTCATTTGTCCCTCTAAGAGAGAGAGACAGTACTTAAATGTAGAAAGTATGTGAAAATGTGCTTGTGTATGAATGCTAGTTTGCAGTTTTAACGGGGTCTCTTACTCAACATGAAAATTGAAGTTCTCAGAGCAAAGAATTTAATCTAACAAATAATTATATTTCTCAATAGGAGTATGAGGAGAATCCTAATTGATGTGCTAATAGCTACTCCCAGTTTACCGGGCATTATCTCAGGTCTTGAACTGTAACAAATATACAGGAAAATTAATGCTCACAGAGCAGAGAGAGAATACATTTCATTTCCAGAACTCTGCCTGTGAGACATTTCAATTCGAGAGATAGCGCAAGAAGTGGGTCTTTTTAAAAAGTTATTTTCTTGAAATCTGAGCCTGAGTTATTTCTTATAAAATAATGTACTCTTTTCCAGACTACAGACATAACTCAGAGGTCATCTCCATTTCCTCTTGGTATTAAAGAACCTTGGGATCTCACTTATTAGGGACCCTAGAGGTCAGCTGGTCTAATTCATATCCAATCTATGAGTCCTCAACAAACGGTGGTTGAATTGCTAATTGGATCTATCCAGGGTTAGGCATCTGACTAACTCTTAACGCAAACTTCCCCAGTTTGATAATCTAATCATTACCATCTTTTAAGTGATCTCCTTAAATTTAGACTGATTTTCTTGGTTGCATGTTCTGAAGCCACTTAGAAGAAGTATAGGTTCTTTTTCCCGTAATAGCCGTTCAACTTTAAATTGATATCAGTAAGCGTACCTCTCTCATACTGTCAAACCATATGTGCTCTTCTCTTTCAAATGTTACTGATATTATCTGGTTTCCTAGAATTAAAGTGTCATGAGGCTTCCACTTCTACCAATGTTGGTTTAGGTAATTTTGACCAAACTTGACACTGAAAACAACTAAATATTTGGGGGGAAAAATTAAAGAATTTTCAAACATATGTCAAAATTCTAACAATGTGATTGGAACAGAGGCTGAGGACCTAGAGAGGTTAAAAAAAAAAAGTTACTTGGACAGCTTTTGTATTGGGGTCACTTGTCCATGTGTAAGAGAAGGTTGAGACACTGAGCTGTGCTTCTGGTGTAGGGAGACAAATTCCAGTGCCTGGGACTTCTGCAAATTCTGGTAAGTGTCCTCTGTCGTGTCCTGAAGAGCTAGTCTGGAAGATTAAGAAGGGACTGGAAATAAACAAGCCCTATGATGGTATGCAATCAAGCTGCATATCATCCAGTGCTCCAGAAAATCTTAAAACTTGAATTTTTATTAAGATGGTCCTGGACTACTAGTGCCCCCAGCATCGAGCTTCTGATTGAAGCAAAGGGAAAATATTCCCTGGAGGAAAATATTACCATCTTAGAAATCAAATTATTTCTACAATTAATTTTTCAAATACATAGCGTCCAATGACTAATCAAAAATAGCTAAACACATGAAAAGACAAGATGACACGAGAAAAAAAACATAAGGTAGACAATAGAAATATAGAGATTAGTTTATTAGTCAGAGTTCTCCAGGGAAACATAACCAATCGGATAGGTATATATAAGAGGAGATTTATTATAGGAATTGGCTCACACGATTATGGAGGTCAAGAAGTCCCACAGTCTGCCATCTGCAAGCTGGAGAACCAGGAGAGCCGGTGGTATAATTCAGTCCAAGTCTGAGGCCTGAGAATAGGGGGATGATGGTGTAAGTCCAAATCTGAATCTGAAAGCAAGAACCAAGAGCGACAATGATCGATGGTAGGAGAAGATGGACGTCTCAGCTTAAGCAAAAAAGAGCAAATTCACCCTTCTTCCACCTTTTTGTTCTATCTGGACCTTCAACAGATTGGATGATGCCTACCACCTTGGAGAGGGCCATCTGCTTTGTTTGATTACCAATTCAAATGATAATCTCTTCTGGACAGACCCACAAATAATGTTTTACCAGCTATCTGGACATCCCTTAGCCCAGTCATATTGGCACATAAAATTAACCATCACAATTAGAGATATTGAAATTATCAGACATATTCTAAAACAAGTGCCCTTACTATGTACAAGTAGATAAAAACAAAGTTAAAAAATTTTGGCAGAGAACTAAAAACTATAAAAAGTGACATATTTTTAAAAGAAGCAAAAATATATTCTAGAACTGTAAAAAGAGTGAGAAAGAAGAACATTAAAACAGTTATTATAAATGCATTCCTTATGTTCAAGAAGGTAAAGAAAACCATAAACATGTTAAAGAATGATATGAAAGAATAAAGACCCAAATAAAACTTCTAGAGATGAAATATCCATGATTTGACTCCTTGGTTCCCGCACTCATATATTATTCCTATCAAGAACACAGCACCACGTACAAGTCTATAATTTAACACTTACGCTACATCCTGAAGAATGGCATCCTACTCTTTTAGAGTGTTGCCTCTGAGCTGCCACTTTGATATGCTCTTACAAGGCTGTTACAATGCTCTAGGGGACTCACTGCTACTGGGTTGTGTAGTCTGTGGTGTAAATAGTGGACCCTATGTTGGATGTGATCCTATGATGGCCTACTCTCGCATCTCCTTTTCTGTAAAGTGGATCCCTTGATTGGACGCTGTGCTCTGTGGGATTCTATGCACATGAATAAGGAATTCTGTAAACCCTTAGCTGATAGTATCGGCTGATGCTTTGTGGACAGGAAAGGAACACATATACCTTGAGTACTTATTTATCCTTGTTAAGGTGAACCATTGGCCTTTCTAGGATGGAAGAAGCACAATATAGTCAACTTGTCACCAGGTTGTAAGTTGGTCTCCTCCAGAAATTATGCCATATTGGAGAATTGACATTGGTCTCTGTTATTAACAGGTAAGATATTCAGAGGCATCAGTAGCTGGATTTGCTTTGTTAAGTGGGAGTCCTTACTGTTAGCTCTATACATAGCCTCTATCTCTGCTAACGTGGCTACTATTTTCATGTGCCAGTAGTGGCAGTTCTAAGGTGACTATAACAAAAGCTAACTGACATCAATAGTCCAAAATATTTTGACTACATAGTTGTTTAGTGTCTCTTCCAACATAGATGCTTGCTGGTGGATGTTGATGACTTTGTGCCCAATTTCATCTTTTCACCCACATGCCTCTACAGCAGAACTTGTCTCTGATCATCTAGTCTTTTCCATTCCAGGCCTCTGACCATTCAGCCAGGCCATTGGCCACTGACAGCAATCTGTATATCCTCATCTAGGGCCACTTCTTCCATACAAAGTGGATGACCAGGTGAACTGTTTGCGGCTCTGTCCTTTGGAGAGACTTTCATCTCCAGTCATTAAAGACCACCCCTCAATGTGGCTTTAATGCAGCCACTGCCAATTTTTAGCTTGTACCCACTTACTAAGCCAACTCATTCTAAACTAAGCTTGGGCTTTTTCCTCCTCCTCCTTTAGCTAGTCATATGGGACTACCATCCCTACCAATTCAACCAAAGGTATGAGATGGGGAAAGGGTTTTTGCCCATCTGTGTCAGGTGATCTGAGGGCCTGGGTATCTATTTATATAGCTTACTCGTGCTCTCTAGTCCTCCTTGGGCTCAATTCAAGGTGTACATTTTTATCTTATGAAAAACTGCTGTTGAGATTTATCCGGTTTTATGATTTGGTAGATCTGACAGCCCCAGCACTTGATGGATAGTTCTAGACTCATGGTCATTTGGTACCCCATGGTCGACCATTTCATCTCTACCAGAGCCAAACTAATATACCAGGAACTGTTCCTCAAAAGGCGTATAATTCTCTGACTTGTTCCAGAATCCTAACGGCCTTGGTGAGTGCTGTGCCTTCTGCCTTCTCCTGTGGAGCACAGTCTTCTGCAGGGTCTCTGGCTTCGCAGTTTATTCAGCCCAGTATGCCCATATCCCTCAGTCTCTTTAGTTTTTCCTTCACTGTCTGACAGGGCAACCCAGTCATGTCCACTTCACTTAGCTTTGGCCACTGCTTTCTCCAAGCTTCTAATAGCCACTTTAACAATGAATTTGCTTGATCCCCTGGGATCCCTGCCTCAGGTGATGCCCTGAGAAAGTGCCTCAAAGTCAATGACTTCTTACTTATCCCATCTTATATTCTGGATCTGTTGGTCAAGCTTCCTCAAAATCCAGTCCCAGGTGTACTCACCTGGCTCCTTCCCACATATACTACCTAATTCTTGCACCTCCTTTGGCATATTGTTTTTTCCTCCCTTATCAGGCTCAATACTATTCCAGGCTGGTTATGCTGGGGTTTAACCCAATTATTGCCCTAGCTATCAGGAGAGCAGGAGGAGGTATCACTTGACAGGGGCTTTCCTGGCTTTGCAGGGAGAGGCCTGTAGAGTTCTTCTAATGCAGGAGAAATACTAGCTCTTACTAGGGAAGGGGGCCACCTCTGCAAGCCCTGTGGGTTCTGCAGAGCCAACTTCCTCAGAGCATCCACCCAGATCTCCCCATCCCATGTTTCAGGGTTCTAGGCTTTCCCAAGCAGGACCCTCCCCTTGGCAGTGCAGATTCACCTTGACAGAGAATTCAAATGTCTTTGTTTTGTGACTCTCGCAGATCTTCAGCCTGCTTGCTGTTCAGCAGTGTCTGCCCTTCTGCCTAAGGAGATAAAATCTTCTTGGTAGGCTACAAAAGAGGCCCTCTTGTTACAGATTATCTGCTTGTTAATGGCCCTCAGTTTCTCATGATCCCTCTTCAGAGGAACAATAAAACAGTGTAGTAAGCAACCTCCTCTGATGTTACTATAGGCATTGCCCATGTCAGTGACCTCCCCCTATGCATCTTTCAAATGCCTGAACTATCTCACCTGCAAAATCCTGGAAAAAGCAAAGTCTCCTCCACTAGGATGTTTGCCTAGGTCACCACTGTCGGTGTCGCAATCCAATGTACACATCAGGATAGATGCGGAGAGGGCTGATGGCCACTCTGAGTTTATTATAACCAGCATTTCAATATATACATAGCTTACAGCTATTAAACGTACACAGGTGTTCTGGATGAAGTAATTAGCGAATGCCAAGAATTCTTAGTGATTTCTCAAGGAGCCCTCCCTTGGCCTCTGTTTTGATATTATCATGTTATTGCTGTGCTCCTATATTTTTATCTCGGAGCAGGCAAGGTCTCTTAGGCAACGGTCCCTCTTGCTCCCGATATCGATATCGTTTCTCCATCTGTGCCCCCAGGCGGCCGCTGCCTGGCTTAGGTTGCCTCCCCAGGGGGTCTTACCCGTCATTGGCTAACCGGCCTTCTCACCTCCGAATCACAGTTTGTTGGCAATCTTTTCCAGTGATTATTAACTCTTCCTGTGTCAGGGGCGGCTACAACCACCAGTGTAACCTCTAGCAATTGAGCTGTCTGCTTGGGCCAGAAACTATCCATATTCCACTCAGGATGATGTCCTCTTCACCCACTGGACATTGAGTGGCCTCAGTGGGAACATAGATGGAAATCCAGAGGAGCAGTAGCTGGGGCCATCAGTCAACTATGCTCCTTGTGGCGGGAGATCTGACTGGCATGATTATAGGGTTGATGCACAAGATAATGTACAAAATTGTTTAAATATATCCTATTATTGTTACCATTGCCAAAGTTTATAATCTAGCCTAGTCCAGTTTAGAATTTGCAGATATTCTTTTATGATTTCTTTATCTAGAGTGGACTTTAATTCCTTCCACATAAATTTTTTTTAATGTTTCAAGATGGAGACCATTCTCTCTAAGAAGAAAAACGTGTGCTTCGTCTCTTTATTCATCAACTGTTACCTATTCTATCCCACTCCCTTATCTGTCTTTATTGCAGATAATGGTACATGGCCACTATCACATTGTGTCATTGTGGTTATTGTTCTTCTCTTGATAAATAGATGATAGATAGAGAGCTTTTTAAAAATAGTAATGTGTCTTTGATGGTTGAGGGGACAGAAGGAAAGATGACTATATGACTTGGCTATCATGGTTTTAAATCTTTTTGCAGAACTCTTAATACTCACATAGACTTGTAGAACTATCACAGAGTCAAAGTCAGAATAAAATAAGAGAAATCCCATTTAGCCGTCAGATGAGCTATCATCCAACCCTATAGAGTTAACAACAGAAACTGGGGTAATCAGAAAAGGCCAGAAAAAAAAATTAAAAATGAAGACAAAGTGGGAGAAAGAAAACAAAACCTTGAGTGTCTTTTAGGTGATAAATGTTCCTCGTCAGAAGCAGCATTTAACTTTATAAAAGCATGCCACAATATATTATTCATTATGGATGGCAGGATCCAAGAGCTTAGGAGCAATTACATTTTCCTCAGAGTGGACTTTTGTTGTGTAATTTAATACAGGAAGGAAACACTGGATATTTTTGAATTCTGTTAAGAATTTTAGAATATCAGAAATTCTACGAGTCTAATATGGCCCTATATTACGACATTTCACATCTTAGTTTTAACCAGTCTTTGTTTTGCTTCTACAATATTGCTTATCTCAAGGTTTAAGGGTCTTTTAAATTTAACTTTCAGATGCCATTGCTTAAGCAATTTATTATCTTTTTGTGGGGGGGGTGAAGATTAGTTCTGAGCTAACATCTGCCACCAATCCTCCTCTTTTTTGCTGAGGAAGACTGGCCCTGAGCTAATATCTATGCCCATCTTCCTCTACTTTATATGTGGGACACCTGCCACAGCATGGCTTGACAAGTGGTGCCATGTCTGCACCTGGGATCTGAACTGGGGACCCTGGGCCACCAAAGTGGAACATGTGAACTTAACTGTTGTGCCACTGGTCCAGCCTCTGTCTTTTGGGTTTTTTTGTTGTTGTCATTTTCTTAATATTTGCTCTGTGTGGTAGGGCTGGTTGAACTATTTGATAGGTAGATATTCCTATGTCAGTTTCTGAAAGGACATTAACCACTTTTAAATTAGAAATGTAGTACTTTGAAAGAAGAGAAAAATAGAATTAGGATCCATGGCTGCTGATATCCTATTTAACAAAATTTCTCAAAAGAAGTTGACTAATTCAGAAGAGTGGTACTTCTAGACCTCTTAAATGTTTTCATATTCCATTGAGACCATCACACTTTCTCATAGTGTCTTACACAACACTTCTGTTCTCTGACTGACAGGTTTTAAAGCACATTAACCCATTTCTAAAGATTAATCTCATGAGAAAAGTACAACTTGCCTCAATTCCTCATGCAACCCAAGAGGCCAACAGGGTGGACTGAGTGAGGAATCCTCCCCACAGAACTACATGAAGTCTGGGCCGAATGGAAGACAAAAATAGTTAAAACTGATGCCAAGGAGTTATCATAATATGTTTGCACAGCTTGTGACCTAAATCCTTAGTGGGAAAGGTCCATGTTGCGTGCTCGTCCTACACAATTTCTGGTTGGTTCAGAATTGTTTTTAAAGTGACCCCTGAAGCTTGGTGGGTATTTTTAGAAGCATTTCAATTTGTTCCAGAATGACCAAAGTCACTTATTCAGACTACATAGAGATAGTTGTTAATTTTGGATAGCAGAAAGTTCTTTTCCTTTGCCCTGGGCTCACCTTAAAATCTAGTGTCTCCCAAAAGTGTACTCCCAGATGCAGAGAAGGCTGGGAAAAATATCACTCATTTCTCAGTGTGAGCTACCCCTACAAGGAGCACTTTCTATTTGTGGTGTGTCATTTGTATCCTCTTCTTAAACAAAGGGCAGCAAAATGCAATGATGTTGCATGGGTTTGCTTGGTTACATGGAATTTGTTTAAAAAATTAAAATGAATCCATTTCCAAATGAAAATGACTTTTATGTACATTACGTCCCTGTTGGGTGATCTGTACTACTTAATATTTGTTGCCATGTCACTAAGAGTTAATATGTTTCATTGTATAGAAATACAAACTTTAGAAGGTAAAAGGGAATGCTGGGCTAGACAAGTTAGAGGGGCCAGCAGTGAATTCACCCAGGGGGTAGCAAGAACAGGGGGATTAGCATATTATGTTAATGAGGTGTGCTCCACTCCCTTGCTCTTGGAGACTTGTTGCTAAGCAATATCCACTACAGCAGTGTAAAAGATATGAAAGCTTAATTCAGTTATGGAAACAATAAAACCCTTACTGTTTTCAAAGGAGGCTGCAATAACACATAATTTCAGTCCGAAACCACCCTAGAGCTCACACAAGGGCTGCAGAGCAGCAGCAAATTATTCAGATTTATGAAGCGGTGGTGTGAGATTAGCAAGAACTTGATGTAAAATTGGGTTAAGCCTCACTGCCATCCATCACTCCCCTGGAGCAAGACAATAACCATAAGCCAAATAACATTACGGGGAAGCACACGTACACAAGAGATTTATTTCACCAATATATTGCTGTTAGATCAAAACTGGGTTTCAAGTTCATTCTTTATAGGTAGGATATTTCATTCACGTAAAATTGTTTCTAAAGTTAACAGGCATTTTCCACACAAAAAAGAGGATGATATTAAAGGGATCAAATATGTCTAATATTTCAACTTTATATACATAAATGTGTTTCTTTTAAATAACAGATACTTCTGGCATGGAACTTGAAATTAACTAGAATTCTATCTGAGTTAATTTTTAGGGTCCTTTAAAAAATAAAGGAGGGTGTACTTGGTCTGGATAATAAGTACTCTGGAAGCTGGTCTGGGGATTCCCTGTGATGCATTTATAATATCATAAGTGATAACTGAGGGTGATAAGTCTCCAAAGAGAATTTAGTCCCTGAAGGAGGATACACTGGCATTTGCAGTCATGCAGGGTTGATCCTTATTTTGTTGAGAAACTATTGGGCCTACCGTGGAGACAAAGGGCATTCACGCTTGGTTCTGTTGCTCAGATTTAAACACTGCTTTCTCCTAGATTGCTGAATTTTGAGGTTCTCACTTAAGTGCGAATGACCCACTTACAATTTTATACATGCTTTGCACATCACCTGTAAATTCATCCCTACATGTAAGCCACATCTTTGTTAGGGTTATGAACTGTTTCAGATATCTAGAATACCAGAGAACTACTGACTGAACTCCTTGAGAAATTTTTGATGAGTGCCTTAACAACTCCATCAGGATAATAATTTGACAAAGTAACAGGTGTGTTTTTGTGCTTCTACCCACATGCATTCCTTATTCATGCCTGAAGATGTGACATTGCCATTATTCTCGGGGGGGTAGTTTTCAGGATTCTACACTTCTAGTACCTATAATAAATTTTATGAGTTCACTTGCAGAAAGATTTGGGAAGAAGAGATCAGTCAGCACCATACCCATCACCCAAACTGGATAGAGACCTCTGAGCTGGAGAAGAGCGAAGGCAAGTTGGAATAGGAAGCAAGAGTTCACTTTGAACTTTGCCCTCACACCCTTGGGAGACACTTCTTCATTCACACTCCTTCCGATGGAAGGAGACATTAAGAAAACCCTACAAATTGAGGATCTGAAAGTGGAGATAACCTATGTCTATCCATGCTCATCTGATTTCTGGTAAAAAGCAGCCACACTGAAGTCTGTCACATCCTGGCACAAGGACGATCCAATGGCTGCCATGTTTTTAGGGGAAGAGTGAGACCTTGCTGCCATATGATCTCCCATCTCAGAAAGACATGGATGTACAGTGAAATCTTTTCTGTGCTCCGGGGAAGGGCACAGAAGAACTGACAGAGAATGAGAAACTCTGAAGAATCTGGTGGTCAGGCCAAAGAGGGAGCAGAGAGGCATACATGATCTCACGGTCAGAGGCTGGGTGAGACCTGGGAGTATTTCATAGGCATAGAGGCCAGTGACTAAAATCCACGACTGAGGTCTGTGCTCCTCAGTGGTGGCCAGTGTACACACAGTGTCCCCACAAGGTTCAAAGAGAACGAAGACCTCTGCACCTGAAGGAGACAGTGTAGCCCCTTTATCGAGCACAGTTTCAACTTGGAGGTGCATATACATGGAAATAGGCTACCTTTTCCCCCAATAACTGCTCCCAGATTTGCTAGGCCAGATACCTCTTCCTCAGAGGAGAGCTTTTAAGGACATGTGAGAAGATTGCTTAACATCTTGGTCAAGCAATTTTAAACTTTTAATTTCGTATTCGACTTAAAATCTCCTCCCTACTCTGTCCCCTCTCACGTAGGCAAAGCTTGCCTCAAGGGACAGGGGTGTGACCTGTTCACACATAGGATTTTGAAGCAGAAGGGAAACATGGTCTAGTCAGGGCCAGATCCTTCTCTTATTCTCCCTGTGTCTCCCTCTCTCTCTTTTCTTCCTTCCTTCCCTTCCTTTCTCCTTCTTTCCTTCCTTCCTCCTTTCTTTTTCTTTCTTCCTTCCCTTCCCTTCATTCTTTCCCTTTCCTTCCTTGCTTCTTTTTCTCTTCTTCCTCCTTTTCCTCTCCTTGTCATGCCTTCCTTTGCCCCATCTTTCCTTTCTTCTAATAACTTAACTCTTTCATATGACAGAGGTGATTGTATGCCCTGGAGGGCTAGGACAGTCCTGGGTTATGCCTGCTGTGCTCATGTAAGAGTGCCCACTCACTTTTGCTATCAAAAATATATGAGTTTGGATGACTAATTACATTGTCATGCTAAGTGGTACATATAAAGAAAAGTGAAAAAACATAAATGCATGACTCAGTGAACAATCCCAAGATAACATTTGTGTAGCTCACATGTGAGTCAAGAAATAGAACAGTGCCAATATTTGGGAGGGCTTCTTCAATTCTTCCCCAAGTGACTACAAAAGGTAACCACCATCCTTATTTCCAACACTATAATTTAGTTACGATTTTTACAATTTTTTTATAAATCCGTTTTTTTATGAAATTCATTAATGTTGCAGAATACATTTAGAAGGCATTCATTTTCATTGTGGAGTAAAATTCCATTTGATTATACCACTTTTTTTTATGTATTCTGTTTAGGGCAGTTAGGTAGTTTCCAGTTTTAGGCTATTATGAGTAATGCTGCTTTGAGCATTTGTATACGCATCTCTTGTTCTGTAGACTTCTGTTGGGTAAATACCTAAGAGAGGAATTGTTCAGACATAAGATACGAACATATTTAGTAGCTAATGTTAAACTATTTTCCAAAGCGGTTGCTGGTATATAAAAATATGGCTGACTTTTTTGTAGATATATGTTGGTTTTTTCTTTTTTTTGAGGAAGATTAGCCCTGGGCTACCTACTGCCAGTCTTCCTCTTTTTGCTGAGGAAGACTGGCCCTGAGCTCACATCTGTGCCCATCTTCCTCTACTTTATATGTGGGACGCCTACCACAGCATGGCGTGCCAAGCGATGCCATGTCCACACCTGGGATCTGAACCGGCGAACCCCGTGCCACGAGAAGTGGAAAGTGCGTACTTAACCGCTGTGCCACCGGGCCGGCCCCAATGTATGTTTTTATTTAATTCTCAAAACAACCCTTTGAGATATCTCTCTCTCTCATATATATATATATATATATGTATTTCTCAATTACAAATAAGGAAACTGAGACTTAGAAATGTTATATATCACGCTGTGGATCGTACCTCCAGTAGGGGGTAGAGCCAAGTGTTAACCTAAGTAATCTGACTGTAGAGGCACTATGCTTAAACATTAGGCTTTACTTTCTCGCCTGTGGAAAAAGCTGCTGGTTGCCACTCCACCAACCATTCCTCTGTCTTCCTAATCGGCAGAATCCCAATCTTCTCCAGGAAGCTAAGACTATATTTCCTAGTCTCCCATGAAACTAGGAGGGTTCAATGAGATATAAGCAAAGTTTTTGGGTGAGGATTCTGGGAAGGGTACTTAAAGGGGGCTGACTATTGGGGGAAACATCCTTTTGTCCTTTTTCGGCTTCCTTCTTCTTGACCAAAACATTGAGGTGATTCCTGGAGTTTCAGTAGCGGTTTTGGACCAAGAGGAGCCCTTGAGATTGGATTTGTCTGTTTCTGCTTTCAGTTTTATCAGTTTTTGGTTTATGTATTTTGAAGCTCTGTTATGATATGCATAATCGTGTGGGATTGTTATGTCCTCTTGGTTAATTAACCTCTTTATCATTGTGAAATGAACCTTTAGGCTTGGTTTTAGTTTCCTAGGACTGCAGTAACAAATTACCATAAAGCAGGTGGCTTCAAACAACAGAAATTTATTTTCTCACAGTTCTGAAGGCTACAAGTCAGAAATTGAGGTGTTGGCAGAGCCATGCTCTCTTCTAAGGCTCTGGGGAAGAATTTGCCCACACCCCTTCTATCTTCTGGTGGTTGCCAGCAGTCTTTGGTGTTTTTTGGCTTGTGGCAATATAACGCCTAACTCTGCCAATGGCCATTTTCCCTCTATGTCTACATTTCCCTCTTCTTGTAAGGATACCGGTCATATTGAATTTAGAGTCCATCTTAAGTTGACTAAATCTACAAAGATCCTATTTCCCAATAACGTCATATTCACAGATTCCAAATTGGATTGTTTTAGTGAAAAATTTTTAAATAAGAGTGGTCTAACAAAATAGAATCTTATTTTTCCTGTGTATAAAACAAATCAGAAGCAAGCTGTTCAGGGGAGATATGGCAGCTCCATGGCCATCAGGAACCCAGGCTCCTTTTATTCTGCTGCATTATCCTTAGCACATGCCATCCATTCTTGTGGTCAACACACTATCAGAAAATGGGCTCTGCAGCTCCAGCCTTCCCGTCCCTATTCCAGGTAACAGGAAGGAGGAGGGATGCCTCCCAGCTAGGTCATCCTGCTTTAAAGACCTTTTCCAGAAATTCTACTCGATGACTTACACTTACTGCTTACAGGTGTCCCTTTCTGCAAGGAAGTCTTTCAGTCATCCCTCTCTCCTTTGTAACTGAGTATGTTGCTTCCCTGATAGTGCAGAGACCTGTTACATAGGAAGAAATAGAAGATGGATTGAGGACAAGCAACTAGCAAGCTTTGCCACACAAGTATCACTGTTCATAAAATAGCTGTGTGATCACTTAATGGCTGTCTTTTCCTTCAGAGTGTGACCCACAGAGGGCAGGGATCATGTTCAATTTTTAGTCAGCCCCTATCATGTGAAAGTCAATAAATATTTGTTAAATGAGGTTGTTTATCTATTATATAATGCTAAGTTATCCTCAATATTGTCTCCACTTATATGTTCTTGTAGTTTGGATCATGTAGAACCTCTCTTTGGACAGTTCCCCAAAATGAACAAGATAGCCCAGATGGAACTGAGCCAATGCAGATATAAATACTTTTTCCTTTTAATAAAAGACTATGGCAAGAAAGTCATGTAAAGGCATTTCATAGCTCAACAGATATGCATTCAAATTTTCCAGCATCTGTAAAGTGCCTGACCCACCCTTGACTGCTTTGGCATTCCAAGTCTGTCTCACATTACCATTCATATTGTGTTTCAAGAAAGACATTTTGCTAAGTTTAGAACCTGCAATAACTCATGAGCTAAAAAAAAAATTTTTAATTAAGCATCAAACTTTGTGGACCCAGTTCATTTACCCTTGGTAGAATGCTGCTTCCAGAAGAACAGCTTATATAGCTGATTATAAAAGCTGTAAGTGTTCCCAGGACGGAAGATGAGTCCAAGAAAGAAAACACCCCAACAGCGATCTGATGATCTAACTGTAAGCGACTCAGATGTGTAATAACAGATGTTCCTTCCTCCAAAATGCAATTTTAAAACCCAGATGGAAAAATAACATAAGTCAAGCATATTCTGCAATTTAACAAATTCCAGGTCCAGTTGCGAAGCATTTGGGTGAGGCTAGGCGTGAAACACTAGTCAAGGATCTTTTCGGAAGTACAGAATCGAAATGTCATACGCACAGCCTGCCTCTAGGGACTAGACAGCTCAGGTGGCCAAGATGTCGATTTTATTCTGGCCCACAATGCTTTCATTGCTTTAATTTATGAAAATAGTGATCCTAAGAAGATCCTGAAGGTCACCACCTAAAAACTTGTGAAGAGAGAGTTTGACAAATGAAATGGCATAATTTCTGCCAACGTATAACTGGTGACCCTGACAGAGTCACTTTTATCTTCCTCATCTTAAAATCCTGTGTCGTCTTGGGCAATGAAAAGAGAACCATCATCAAGGAGACTCTGAAATAGGAATTTTGTTGAAAAAGAAGGAACAAAATGAAATAAAACAAAACAAAACGAAACCCCTTAAAAGAAACTCATGTTCAGCAGGTTTTGATTGTGTACTGTCTCGACATCAGGCACCAGGATGGATGGGGCTATGATAGCGAATAAAACAGACATCCTTCCTGGCCTCAGGAATTTACGTCTGTAGAAGATCAGACCCTTCGAGAAGGAAAAGAAAGCACAGAACCACCTGATTTGCAGTCTGAACTTTTCATCGATTGGCACAGTGTACTTAGAACAAGGAAATGATAACAGCAACAACAACAAAAATCTCCTAATAATTGTCAATGGAAGCTGCCACCCTATTGCCCTGAAATGGTGGATTTGAAAGCTAAACATCTCATTTATTAAAAGAGTCTAAAGGGGCCAGCCCCATGGCACAGTGGTTAAGTTCAGTGTGCTCTGCTTGAGCAGCCAAGGTTCGTGGGCCTGGATCCCGGGCATGGACCTACACCACTCCTCAGCCATGCTGTGACAGCAACCCATACACAAAATAGAGGAAGACTGTCACAGATGTTAGCTCAGGGTTAATCTTCCTCAAGCAAAAAAAGAGGAAGATCGGCAACAGATGTGAGCTCAGGGCGCATCTTCCTCACCAAAAAAATCCTAAAAACAAACACAACAACAAAAAACCAAACAGTCTAAGACTCTTCCATAAATGCATGCATAAAGACACAAGTGCTTGTTCTTGTTAGACTATGTCAGAAGGATTCTGTTAATTCCAAAGAATGATGCCATTTGGGGGTGCATATGCTTTGGTTGTGTGTCTTCGTGAAGATCAGCTGAATGAGTAAAGCAAACCAACAGGGCTTCAGGCTGACCTGGCTTGCTGGCAGCAGGCTCCAGTAAACCCCTGGACGGAGAGTTTTTTTGTTCCATATAGGGATTTCTGCCATTGTCCAAGTTGTTTTATTTTCTGTTGACTGAAAGTTGATATATTTTGTAACTTTATTAATGCCATAAAAGGAGAAAATTTATATGCTCCATGGGTGCTTTATTCAGTCATATTCAGACCCCGAGTTGTTTCATAAGAAGGACTATATGAACTCTGCTTATCTCACAGGATGCTATATTTTCAGAGGAGGTTGTCCAATCTCATCCCTTAGGCCCAGATAAGCCATAGCATCCATCACCCCAACAATGACCACGACAGAAAACTGGAACACTGTTGCTTTTATTTTTTAATGGACCAATGGGCAGCAGGAAATGTCTGACGTTGAACAACAAGTACTACAACGGAGGTCACCTAGGCTCAGGTTTGGAGCTCTACCAGTGTTGGTATCGCCTAGAAAAAGGGACTAAAACAATTTGCCCTTTTCTCAGGGAGGTCATCAAGTTGTGTGTTCCTTTTAATAGCTAAGTAGTGTTTCATGGTTTGGATATACTATGGTTGTTTCACCTGTTGAAGGACATCTGGCTCATTCCAGGTTTAGGCTACTATGAATAAAGCTGCTATTGCCATTCTTGTGTGGGTTTTTTTCTGTGTGTGGACATAGTCTTTATTTTTTGAGATAAATATCCAAGATATAATTGCTAGGTCTTACGGTACTTGCATGTTTAGTTTTATAAGAGAAATGGATTTTTAACTTACACTAAGAACACTCTGTTTACGTTTCTTCTTCTCTTTTTTATTGTAGGAAAGACACAACATGAGATCTACTCTTTTTAACAAGTATTTAAGTGTACAACACATTATTGTTAACTTCAGACACTGTTGTACAGCAGATCCCTACAACTTATTCATTGCGCACAACTGAAATTTAATACCTGTTGAAAAACAACTCCCATTTCTCCCCTCTCCCAGTCCCTGGCAACCACCGTTCTCCTCTCTGATTCTGTGAGTTTGACCGTTCTAGGTGGAATAGGTGGAATACTCAGGTAGAATCATACAGTATTTGTCTTTCTGTGTCTGGCTCATTTCACTTGGAATAATGTCCTCCTGTCTTCCATATTGTCACGTATGGTAGCATTTCCTTCTTTTTTAAAGGCTGAATAATATTCCATTGTATGTATAAACCACATTTCTTTATCCATGAATGGAGATTTAGGTTGTTTCCATTTCTTATCTATGGGGAAAAGCAATGCGTAGAACATGGATGTGCAGATAGTTCTTTGAGATCCTGGTTTCAATTCTTTTGGATAGATACTCAGAAGTGGGATTACTGGTTCGTGTGGTTGTTCTATTTTTAATTTTTTGAGGAACCTCCATACTGTTTTCTGTGGCGACTGCACCTTTATACATTGCCACAAACAGTAGACAAGGGTTCCCTATTCCTCATATTCTTGCCGACACTTGTTATATTAAAATTTTTTTTTTGTAATAGCCATCCTAAGAGGTGTGAGGTGATATCTTGTGGCTTTGATATGTTTTTCCCTGATGGTTAGTGATGTCGAGTACCTTTTTATGTACTTGTTGGCCATTTGTATGTCTTCTTTGGAGAAATGTGTACTGAACTCATTTGTCCATTTTTCAATTGGGTTATTTGTTTTTTTGCTATTGAGTTGTATGAGTTCCTTTTGTAATTTGGATATTAACTACTTATCAGATATACAGTTTGTCAACATTTTCCTCCAGTCAATACGTTGCCTTTCATTTTGTTGATTGATTCCTTTGCTGTGTAGAAGCCTTTTAGTTTGTTGTAGTCCTACTTGTTTATTTTGCTTCTGTTACTTGTGCTTTCAGTGTCACATCCAAGGAATCATTGCCAAGACCAAGGTCACAAAGATTTCCCCCTGTGTTTTCTTTCAAAAGTTTTACAACTTCAAGTCTTACATTCAAGTGTTTAATCCATTTTGAGCAGATTTTTGTGTATGGTGTAAGATAAGGGTCCAATTTTATTCTTTTGCATGTGGATATCTAGTTTTTTAATACCATTTTTTTGTAGACTGTCCTTTCCCCATTGTGTGTTCTCGGCATCCTTGTAAAAACTAAGTTGACTGTATATTAGTGGGTTTATTCCTGGACTCTCTATTATATTCCATTGATATTTATGTTTGTGTCAGTACTATACTGTTTTAATTACTGTAACTTTGTAACATATTTTTAAATCAGGATGTGGGATGCCTCCAGCTTTGTTGTTTTTCAAGATCGCTTTGGCTATTCAAGGTATTTTGTGGTTCCGTATGAATTATAGGATTTTTTTGTCTATTTCTATAAGATTGGGATTTTGATGAGGATAGCATTGAATCTTCAAATCACTTTGGGTAGTTTGAATATTTTAATAATGTTAAGTCTTCCAATCTATGAGCATCAAATGTTTTTCCATTCCTTTGCGTATTTTTAAATTTCTTTCATCAGTGGGTTGTCATTCAGTGTACAGGTTTTTCACCTCCTTAGTTAAGTTTATTCTCAAGTATTTTATTTTTTGATGTTATTAAAAATGAGATTCTTTTCTTAATTTCCTTTCAGATAGTTCATTGTTAGTGTATTGAAATACAACTGCATTTTGTGAGTTGATTTTGTATCCTGTAACTTTATTAATTTGTTGATTAGTTCCAATAATTTTTGGGTGGAGTCTTTGAAGTTTTCTATGTATAAGATCATTTAATCTGCAAACAGAGATAATTGTACTTCTAGTTGAAGTCAACTGAATACTTTTGAGAGTCCATATTGTGTTAGATAGGGGAAGACAGGCAGACTTCAGCACTGTTGGTTGAAAGTAAATCGGAGACGTAAATAGTTATCTGGGCCTAGGGAGTAGCAAAAATTTGTTGGTTCTCCAATAGTAAGATATCCAAAATTGTGTTATGCTTGTCTTCATTGAAGACCTAAAATTTAGGTTTCCATTCAATCTAAAATTGAAAGAAAGCCTGGAAATGGAATACAACTAAGGGCTTGAGTTTTTCATGTAATTTTAGATGGATGACAATCCACTGCATATTATGTTACCAAATTGTAAAATAACATCTCTTTGTCCAAATTATTAGTAGTCTATTGGTAACTATATAACCACCATGAGACCATGTCACTCAGTTATTAATTCAACCTATAACATAAAAATGGTTGAAAAGCTGCTAAAACATTTTATGCTACTTAATATAAAATGTAACTAGGAAGAGAGAAATCTAGATTCATTTGCAGACACATGCTTAATAGTTGCATAAATCCAAGATTCATATTAAAAATGGATGAATTCAAACCTCTATATTCTAACATCTGTGAGTTTTACAACTCTTAAATGTTTTTTCTTTGTCATATTATTGTAACTTATCTTCCACAGGCATGGGACAACTGAGTAATGAGTTAAGGAGAATGAATTCACCTTGTCCATTTGGTAGTCTGATAAGGCCATTTGTTTATTACTAGCATATGAATGATTTTAACATGCTTCCAACTCACTTCTGAGGGAGTTCTGCCCCAAGGAGTTAAAGTCCCTGAAAATTCCACTTCTCCCTGCACTCAGTAGCAGATTTAGGAATCCTAACTCTACCTCAATTAAATTCAGTGAAAGAAGGCTACCACCTATCCCAGGCTTCCCTGCCACACATCACTCATAATGTCACTGTCACCTTACTGGACCACCCGCTCCCCAGGCTCAGCCCCACATTCTCAGCCCCATTCTCCTGTATCTCCATTTCCTAAGCCCCTTCATCAAGGAATCACTGCTGTCCCACCTTCATCCCTTGCTTAAGCCATTTGAAAATTTGGCTCCTATAGGAACTGAGCAGAATGGGTATAAGTGAGTATGGTAACCAAGGTGTCATCAGGGGGTAACACGGTATAAAACAAAATGCAATGCAATGATCTCAAATCAAGCCCTGTCCCACCTTACTATCTGGGTAACATGGACAAGTTATTCACGCATTCTGAGACTGCATTTTTTAAACTAATCAAAATGGGAATAATAATGCTGCAGCTACAAGATTGTTCTTAGGATGTGAAATAATACATGTGAAGCCGTGAGATAAGAGTGAGGTGTTCAGTACATTCCAGTTCCCTTCCATGGCCTTGCTGTCAGTATAAACCTAGAGGCACCAACTTTAGATGGTCAGTGGTTAAAACAACTGCTCAGAAGACTTCACGTTCCTCAGGGCACTTGACTGCACACTTTTATTTTTTATTTATTTATTGAGGAAGATTAGTCCAGAACTAACTACTGCCAATCCTCCTCTTTTTGCTGAGGAAGACCGGCCCTGAGCTAACATCTGTGCCCATCCTCCACCACTCTATACATGGGACATCTGCCACAGCATGGCTTTTGCCAAGCTGTGCCATGTCCACACCCCGGATCCGAACTGGCGAGTCCTGGGCCACCGAGAAGCGGAATGTGCAAACTTAACCACTGTGCCACTGGGCCGACCCCGACTGCACACTTTTAAAGAGTGCATTTATTTATGTAAATCATACTTCACTAAAGTGCAGTGAATCATACTTCAAAAAGGGAGATACTTGAAAATGAGCTAAACTCAGGACAGCTCTAGACCTCTTCTGCCAGCTTCTTTCTCTCACTAATGGATGCACATCCTCTTTTTACAAGCACCACTGGTTTCTCAGGCAGAGATTGGAGACTGATTTATGTGTAATTTCAAAGAGTTAAAAGCCCTCTCTGTACCTGCTTAGACTCAGAGGATTTTATGACTATCCTTATAAACCCTCAGTTTCAAAGTGAAAAAAAAAAGGTTAGTATACCGTCAAGAATATCTTAGGATGATTGTTGGCTCCTGGCCATTCCTCCCTCGCCACCCTCAGTCAGTGAAGAGGTACCCACAATGAATAAGGTGCTTCCTTCAATAAGTTTTGCTAGTTGGTCAGCACTTTGGAAAATATATAATGCATGAATGAGTCTGAAACAAATGGGTGCATAACATTTCAAATGATCTGTGTGTTAGACAGACCCAGGATCTCCCTGTTTCCCATCATTCACGCAGAACACTTTAATGGTATCAACCAACAAAAATGTGCATGCATTCTATAAAACATATGATATTGATTCACTCTGATAATGTTTTTACTTTCCTATAGATAATGGAAAATAGCTCTCATTCTTGACTATTTTGACTGTTTCACTCAATCTATGTGTTGGATCTCTCTTCTCTTTTTGTTTTTAGATTTAAGGTGTATTTGTATGTATTTACTTTTTCTTTGAGATAAAATCTCTTTATAGCACTGTTAACAAATTTTACCATACATCTGGGCTTGTTGATGTTTTCCTGTATTTAAAAAGGTGCTGAATTTCATTGGCTGAAGTGCCTACTTTCCATTTGGAATTGTAAACCAGAGTAATTATTTTACAACAATAAATTTTTTGTTTTCCTTGCCCAGAGGTACTCTATCTCTATGATTAATTTCATTCCTTTTCTGACGACATGATTTAAAGATCGAGTAGATAAAACACTGTGATGTTTTTTTTTTCCCCCTGTACTTTGTTCTTCTTTGGAGCAGCCTTTATTTAATTTTTTTTTTATATTACTAATACAGGGCAAACTCACTTTTTATTTCAGTTTTCTAAGCCTTGGATAATCAGTGTCCTAAACATTCCTGTGATAAAATAAGATCTAGGTTTCTTATACTATATTTTGGATAATTTGGATCTTATTCTATGTTTTTTGTCCTGTATTTTGGATAATTCAGCAGCTGGATGTTGGTGTGAGGTTGATGAGGAAATAGTTGATCTTTGGTGGTAAAAAAATTTTTGAGATCTCAGTGGAGGCCAGTTTCTACTCTCTGTGGTGGAAAGTTGTCTGACTATATGAGTCACAAACCCTGAACTGTACTTCTTTCCCAGTTCTGCCTGCTCTAATTTCATCCATTCATTCAGATAAAGCTCAGATATTATCTCCTTCATAAAACCTCCTCACTCTGGCCATAACTACTTTTTTCTATCTGCTGAATTCCCATAATCTTGGTTTATTTATCCCTTATGGCAGCCATCCTGATCTAAATTAAAATACAGTTATTTGTAAACATGGGGAACTCCCCAATAGATTATAAAATTCTTTAGCAACATAACCATCTCTAATCTACCATCTGATCCCTCAATGCATCGAGTGTATTGCCTTATATATATTGGTCACTAAGTACACGTTTAGTGAATGGATAAATGGTTGATCAAGACATTTTAGGTAGAGTTTTTCGAATAAGGTGATCTTTGTAAACTTTTTTACGAATAAAAAATATGACATTCCCACTAGCCTTGTAGCAATTATTCAAACACTTATTGCCAATTGTCCAGGCGAGTATAACCCACATAAACTCCAGAGCTCTCGTGGCCCGTTGTCAGTTCTGTCTCATTTAAAGGAATATTTGTTTGACTCTTAAAGCTTTGAAGAATGCTGTAGAATTTTACTGTATCCTGAAGAGGGTCACTAGAATTTTACACAGAACATTATGTAATGAGTGTTCCTAAAAATGCTCCGGATATCTTTTTCCATGATTTCTCATCCATGACTTCAACTAAGAATCTTTCATTTTCTTCATGGAGTTCTTTCACAATGAGCACTGCCAAACTACACAGTTCCAGATAGCTATATGCATGTCATTATCTATGTGAAAAACACCCTCTGGAATTGGGCCACGTACCACCTGCCCAGCCATATGCAGCGTTTCTCCAATCATGCTACTTCTCATTCATTTTTACCTTCTCTGCATCATATTACTTGCACACAAAATCCTTACACATGACTCTCAGCCATCTGCAACCCCCTGGGAAGTGTGATTCCTTGAGTAATCAGCTTTTCTCTTGAGAGATGATGTCCCCTGCAATTCCGATAAATGAGTCTCTACCTAATTAGGCAAAAATTGATTATAAGCAATATTCAACAAAATATGCCTCCTAGAAAACATGCTGGATTTGCTTTCTGACCCTTAGCTGGAACAATCATCCATTCATCTACTCGATATCTGAGAACCACCTGGATGTAGGGAACTATACTATATGATGGAAATAGAGTAATAATGACAGTCACCTTCCTGTTAATGAACTTAAAGCTCAAGTATGGAAGCCAAACAAATAAATAGGCAATTATACGTGTAACTACTATTAGGAGAATAGGCAGGGGCTGCTATGGAAATACAGATGAGTGAACTCATCGGAACATGAAGGTCAGAGAAAGCATTCTGAAGAACTTTCATTCATTTATTTAACAAGTATTTATTTAGTCAGGTGTGGTGCTAGGTGCTCATGATGCAAAGGTGAGCAAAGCTGGCATGGCCCTTGCCTCATGTGGTGGAGAGTTAGCTAAGCGAGCTCCTGAGATGGTTAGTAAGGGTTCAAAACTAAGGAGTCTGGACTCTATCCTGAGGGAAATGTGGAGCTATTAATGGCTTTTAAACTAATGAGTGGCATAATCTGATTGGTACACTAAAAAGATCTTTTGGGATAGGGCAGGCAAAACAGGGAAAGACTGAAATCAGACGAACCAGTTAGGATACCATGGTGATAATTCAGTTGTAGAAAGAGCACAGCACTGGTGGAGAGGAGTGAGGAATGACACCAGCAAGATGGAAGAATAGGAGTTTTGTACCATCATCCTCCCTCAAAACGTTGATTTCGACAGTCATCCACAGATGAGAGTACCTTTGTGGGAGTCTAGGGGTCCAGCAGAGAAGTTCCAGTACACTGTTGGAGGGAAAAATCTGAGACTAGATGCATTGAAAAGGGTAAGAATGTTTTACTTCAGTAGCCTTACTTCACCACCAAGGAGGCATAGCTCGGTGCCAAGAGAGACTCCCTTTGTCCCCAATTTCTCCCATGAGGGAAAGTAAGAGCATAATGAGTGAGGGGGTATCCAGCTTCCCCAGCTATGCAGGACACTGCCAAAGAGGCCCACTTAGTTCTCACTCAATACAGAATAGTGAGGTTGTTTACATGACTGAGGGTCTGGTAGGGGCTTGGAAATCATCAAAGGGATATGGATCCTACTGACCATTTTGTAGACTCCATCAGGAAGCCTGCCCATAAGCTGCTGGGGATGCTTCATCTGTGGACCCTGCCAGCTGGCCCATGGATGCGCCCAGTACTCCCTGCACCCTACCTACACACTCCCAACATGACCAGCTTCCTGCATGCACCCCTGTGGGAAGCAAGTACCAGTCTTTGCAATGACCAGTGAGCATGAATATAAAGCTGACCCACCTCTGTGGGACTTGGAGAAAGTATACAAACTTGAGCATTTCAGGGCACTGCCCTAGGGAAAGCAAATAAGAGGCCCTCAGAACTTGGCCTGGTTTTGTAGGATTGAAAGAAGGCACACTATAGTAGGAATTCCTCCCAAAGAGAAAACAAGAAGTGTGGAGCAGGCACATCCATAGAAGAGATCTGAAAAGCCTCAGAATCCCTATTAGGAATGACTGTTGAAGGTATTTCTTTCCCAAAGCCAGTCAGTAAAGACTGGAAGAGGCGATTGCTTCTTGAAATGTGAAGAGGGTAACACAAGACTTCACAGAAGAGGAAAAATTTAAGCAAACGTGACACCACCAAAGGAACACAATAATTTTCCAGGAACTGACCCCAAAGAAATGGAGATTTACAATTTGCCTGATAAAGAATTCAAAATAGTTTTAAGAAAGCTCAGTGATCTACAAGAAAACACAGAAAAGATAATTCAACAAAATCAGGAAAACAATACATAAACAAAACGAGTTTCACAAAGAAATCATAAAAAGACGCAAATAGAAACGTTGAAACTAAAGAATACAACAAATGAAATGAAAAATGCAATAGAGATCAATAGCAGACTTGCTGAATTGGAAGAAAGACTCAGGAAACTCAGAGACGGGTCATTTGAAATAAGCCAGTCATAGAGAATGGCTGCAGTAGTATTCCATTGTATATGTATACCACATCTTCTTTATCCAATCGTCAGTCAGTGGGCACTTGTATTGTTTCTATGTTTTGGCTATTGTGAATAGTGCTGCATTGAACAAGGGGGTACATATGTTACTTTGGATTGTCGATTTCAAGTTGTTTGGGTAGATACTCAGTAGTGGAACAACTGGGTCATATGGCATCTCTATTTTTAATTTTTTGAGAAATCTCCATACTGTTTTCCATAGTGGCTGCACCAGTGTGCGTTCCCACTAGCAGGGAATGAGGGTTCCCTTTTCTCCACATCCTCTCCAACATTTGTTGCTTTTTGTCTTGGTGACTATAGTCATTCAAAAGGGTGTAAGGTGCTATCTCAGTGTAGTTTTGATTTCATTTTCCTGTTGATTAGTGATGTTGAACATCTTTTCATGTGCTTATTGGCCATCTGTATACCTTCTTTGGAAAAATGTCTGTTCATATCCTCTGCCCTCTTTTTTCATTGGGTTGTTTGTTTTTATGTTGTTGAGTTGTGTGAGGTCTTTTTATATTTTGGAGATTAACCCCTTGTTGGATGTATGATTTGTAAATATTTTCTCCCAGTTGGTGGGTTGTCTTTTTGTTTTGTTCCCGGTTTCTTTTGCCTTGCAGAAGCTCTCAAGTTTGCTGAAGTCCCATTTGTTCATTTTTTCTTTTGTTTCTTGCCCAAGTAGACATGGTATTTGAAAAGATCCTTCTAAAACTGATGCCAAAGAGTGTACTGCCTATATATTCTCCTAGGATTTTTATGGTTTTACATCTTGGCTTCAAGTCTTTGATCCATTTCGAGTTAATTGTTGTGTATGATGTAATATAATGGTCTACTTTCATTCTTTTGCATGTGCCTGTCAAGTTTTCCCAGCACGATTTATTGAAGTGACATTCCTTTCTCCATTGTAAATTCTTAGTTCCTTTGTCGAAGATTAGCTGTCCGTAGACATGTGGTTTTATTTCTGGGCTGTCAATTCTGTTCCATTGATTTGTGTGTCTGTTTTTGTGCCAGTACCATGCTGTTTGCTACAGCTTTGTAGTACATTTTGAAGTCAGGGATTGTGATGCCTCCAGCTTTGTTCTTTTTTCTCATGATGGCTTTGGCTATTCAGGGTCTTTTGTTGACCCATATGAATTTTAGGATTCTTTGTTCTATTTCTGTGAAGAATGTCATTGGGATTCTGATTGGGATTGCATTGAATCTGTGGATTGCTTTAGATAGTATGGGCATTTTAACTATGTTTATTCTTCCAATCCATGTGCATAGAATGTCTTTCCATTTCTTTATGTCATCATCGATTTCTTTCAGTAGTGTCTTATAATTTTCATTGTATAGGTCTTTCACCTCCTTGGTTAAATTTATTCATAGATATTTTATTCTTTTTGTTGCAATTGTAATTGGGATTGTCTTCTTGAGTTCTCTTTCTGTTAGTTCATTATTATAGTATATAAATGCAACTGATTTTTGTAAGTTGATTTTATACCCTGCAACTTTGCTGTAGTTGTTGATTATTTCTAATAATTTTCTGGTGGATTCTTTAGGGTTTCCTATATATAAAATCATGTTTTCTGCAAACAGTGAGAGTTTCACTTTGTTGCCAAGTTAGATACCCTTTATTTCTTTTTCTTGCCTAATTGCTCTGGCCAAAACCTCCAGTACTATGTTGAATAGGAGTGGCAAGAGTAGGCACACTAATCTTGTTCCTGTTTTCAGAGGGATGGATTTCAGTTTTTCCCCATTGAGTATGATGTTGGCTGTGGGTTTTTCATATATGGCCTTTATTATGTTGAGGTACCTTCCTTCTATACCCATTTTATTGAGAATTTTTATCATAAATTGATGTTGGATCTTGGCAAATGCTTCCTCAGCATCTATTGAGATGCTCATGTGATTGTTATTCCTCATTTTCTTAATGTGGTGTATGACGTTGATTGATTTGCAGGTGTTGAACCGTCCCTGCATCCCTGGTATAAATCCCACTTGATCATGATGTGTGATCTTTTTAACATATTGCTGTATTCAGTTTGCCAATGTTTGGTTGAGGATTTTTGCATCTGTGTTCATCAGTGATATTGGCTTGTAATTTTCCTTCTTTGTGTTTTCCTTGTCTCGCTTTGGGATTAGGGTGGTGTTGGCCTCATAAAATGTGTTAGGAAGTGGTCTGTCTCCTTCAATTTTTGGGATGGTTTGAGAAGGATAGGTATTAAATCTTTGGATGTTTGGTAGAATTCTCCAGAGAAGCCATCTGGTCCTGGACTTTTATTTCTTGGGAGGTTTTTGATTACTGTGTCAATATCTTTACTTGTGATTGGGCTATTCACATTCTTTATTTCTTCTTGATTCAATTTGGAAGGTTCTATGAGTCTAAGAATTTATCCGTTTCTTCTAAATTGTCCAGTTTATTGGCATATAGTTTTTCATAATACTCTCTTATACTTCTTTGTGTTTCTGTGGTATTTGTTGTAATTTTTCCTCTTGAGTTTATAATTTTATTTGAGCCTCTCTCCTTTTTTTCTTAGTGAGTCTTGCTAAGGATTTGTCAATTTGTTTATTTGCTCCAAGAACCAGCTTTTAGTTTCATTGACCATTTCTACTGTGTTTTTGGTTTCTATTTCATTTATTTCTGCTCTGATTTTTATTATTTCCCTCCACCTGTTGACTTTGGACTTTGTTTGTTCTTCTTTTTTTAATTCTGTTAGGTGTAGTTTAAGATTGCTTGTGTGACATAATTGAAGATAGACAGGCTGAATGGCTCCAGACAGAGGAAGAAAGAGAACTAAGAATTAAAAGAAATGAGGAAAATCTCTGAGAGATAATGGATTCAATGAGGAGTAAGAACATAGGATCATAGGAATTCCCAAGAATGTGGAAAAGGAAAATGGAGCAGAAGGTGTGCTTAACGAAATTATTGAAGAGAACTTCCCAAATCTAGGGATCTATGGAGAAATGTGTGTAGAGGAGGGTTTTAGATCTCCTAGATTTGTCAATGTAAAAAGAGCTACTGCAAGGCACATAGTAGTAAAATTGGCAAAAAGGAAAGATAAGGAAAGAATGCTCAGGGAAGTAAGAAAAAAAAAGAGAATAACCTATAAAGGAGCCCCTATCAGACTTTCAGCAGATTTCTCTACAGAAACCTTACAAGCTAGGAGAGAATGGAGTGACATATTCAAAGCTTTAAAAGATAAAAATCTTCAGCGAAGAATACTCTATCCAGCAAGAATTTCCTTCAGATATGAGGGAGAAATTAAATCTTTTCCAGACAAACAAAAGTTAAGGGAATTTGTAACTAAAAGCCCTCCATTACAAGAAATCCTCAAGAAGGCTCTCATACCTGAAAAAACAAAAAAGGGAGAAAGGGGACACAATCCACAGACTAGGGAGACCGATGGATAGAACCAGAACAGGGTAGCAAATATTCAACTATAGCATTAGGGTAAAGGTAAGGAAACTACCAAAGCAAGGACGATCTTATCACTCTAACTACAAATTAATAAGATGAGTTGGAATAAAAAATGAAAATAATTATTTAGGAGGGGAAGAGCAAAGGGTCTAAATCAGTATTGGTCAAGTAAGTAAGAGACCACCAGAGAATAGACTATATTATACACGAGATTCTAAATACAAACTTCAAGGTAGACACTAAAATAAAGTACAGAACAGAGTCACAAATCATAAATAAGGAAAAATCTAAGAAACCCAGCATAAGAAATTGCAGTATTAAATGGGTAGTCTAAAGCAAACAGGAAAAGACAGATTGACAGCATTAAGTCCACATGCATCAATAATCACTCTCAATGTAAACGGATTGAACTCTCCAATAAAAAGACACAGAGTGGCAAAATGGATTAAAGAACAAGATCCAACAATCTGTTGCCTCCAGGAAACACACCTCAGCCCCAAGGACAAACACAGACCTAGGGTGAAGGGGTGGAGGACAATACTTCAAGCTAATAGCAAGGAAAAAAAGGCAGGTGTTGCAATTCTTATATCAGACCAAGTGGATTTCAAAATAAGACAGGCAAAGAGAGACACAGAAGGACAATATATAATGATCAAAGGGACACTTCATCAAGAAGAAATAACGCTTATAAATATCTATGCACCCAACACAGGAGCACCAAGATTCATAAAGCAACTATTAACAGACCTAAAGGAAGATGTTAAAAACAACACAATAATAGTAGGGAACCTCAACACCCCACTCACATCAATTGACAGATCATCCAGACAAAAAATCAACAAGAAAATAGTGGAGCTAAATGAAAAACTAAAACAATTGGACTTAATAGACGTCTATAGATCACTTCACCCTGAAAGAGCTGAATACACATTCTTCTCAAGTGCACATGGAACATTCTCAAGGATAGACTATATGTTGGGAAACAAGGCAAGCCTCTACAAATTAAAAAAAATTGAAATAATAACAAGCATCTTCTCCAATCATAGTGCTATAAGGCTAGAAATTAATTACAAGGAAAAAGCTGAGAAAGGCACAAAGATGTGGAGACTAAACAACACACTACTGAACAAGCAATGGATCATTGAAGAAATTAAAGAAGAAATAAAAAAATACCTGGAAACAAATGAAAATGATAGCATGCCATACCAACTCATATGGGATACAGCAAAAGCTGTATTAAGAGGAAAATTCATCACAATACAGGCACATCTTAACAAACAAGAAAAATCCCAAATAAGCAACCTTAAAGCACACCTAACTGAACTAGAGAAAAAAGAACAATTGAAGCCCAAAGTCAGCAGAAGGAGAGAAATAATAAAAATCAGAGCAGAAATAAATATTATTGAAACTAAAAAGGCATTAGAAAGGATCAATGAAACAAAGAGCTGGTTTTTTGAGAAGATAAATAAAATTGACAAACCACTAGCCAGACTTACAAAGAAAAAAAGGGAGAAAGCTCAAATAAACAAAATCAGAAATGAGTGAGGAGAAATAACAACAGACACTGCAGAAATACAACAAATTATAAGAGAATACTACAAAAAACTATATGCCAACAGAATGGATAACCTAGAGGAAATGGATAAATTCTTGGACTCCTACAATCTTCCAAAGCTCACTCAAGAACAGGCAGACAATTTGAACAGACCGATCACAAGGAAAGAGATTGAAACAGCAATCAAAAACATTCCAAAGAATAAAACCCCAGGACCAGATGGCTTTCCTGGGGAATTCTACCAAACTTTCAGAGAGGATTTAATACCTATCCTTTTCAAGCTATTCCAAAAAATTAGGGAAGATGGATCACTTCCTAATACATTCTATGAGGCCAACATCACGCTGATACCAAAACCTGACAAGGACACCACTAAAAAAGAGAACTACAGGCCAATATCACTGATGAACATAGATGCAAAAATTCTAAACAAAATTTTGGCAACCAGAATTCAGCAATTCATCAAAAAGATCATACATCATAATCAAGTGGGATTCATACCAGGGACACAGGGATGGTTCAACATCTGCAAATCAATCAACGTGATACACCACATCAACAAACTGAGGAATAAAAACCACATGATCATCTCAATAGATGCAGAGAAGGCATTTGACAAGATCCAACAGCCATTTATGATAAAAACTCTGAACAAAATGGGCATAGAAGGAAACTACCTCAACATAATAAAGGCCATATATGACAAACCCATAGCCAACATCATACTCAATGGGCAAAAAGTGAATGCCATCCCCCTGAAAACAGGAACGAGACAAGGATGCCCTCTATCACCACTCTTATTTAGCATAGTACTGGAGGTCCTGGCCAGAGCAATCAGGCAAGAAAAAGGAATAAAAGGAATCCAAATAGGGAGGGAAGAAGTGAAACTCTCACTGTTTGCAGACAACATGATCTTATATATAGAAAACCCCAAAGAATCCATTGGAAAACTCTTAGAAGTAATCAACAACTACAGCAAAGTTGCAGGGTATAAAATCAATTTGCATAAATCAGTAGCATTTCTATACTCCAGTAATGAACCAACAGAAAAAGAACTCAAGAACACAATCTCATTTACAATTGCAACAAAAAGAATAAAATACCTTGGGGTAAATTTAACTAAGGAAGTGAAGGACCTATATAATGAAAATTACAAGGCCTTTCTGAGAGAATTGGATGACGACATAAGGAGATGGAAAGACATTCCATGTACATGGATTGGAAGAATAAACATAGCTAAAATGCCATTCTACCTAAAGCAATCTACAGATTCAACACCATCCCAATCAGAATCCCAATGACATTCTTTACAGAATTAGAACAAAGAATCCTAAAATTCATATGGGGCAACAAAAGACCCCAAATTTCTAAAGCAATCCTGAGAAAAAAGAACAAAACGGGAGGCATCACAATCGCTGACTTCAAAACATACTACAAAGCTACAGTAATCAAAACAGCATGGTACTGGTACAAAAACAGGTGCACAGATCAATGGAACAGAATTGAAAGCCCATAAATAAAACCACACATCTATGGACAGCTTATCTTTGACAAAGGAGCTGAGGGCATACAATGGAGAAAAGAAAGTCTTTTCAACAAATGGTGCTGGGAAAACTGGAAAGCCACATGTAAAAGAATGAAAATTGACCATTCTTTTTCGCCATTCACCAAAATAAACTCAAAATGGATTAAAGACCTAAAGGTGAGACCTGAAACCATAAGGCTTCTGGAAGAAAACGTAGGCAGTACACTCTTTGACATCCGTATTAAAAGGATCTTTTTGGACACCATGCCTTCTCAGAGAAGGGAAACAATAGAAAGAATAAACAAATGGGACTTCATCAGACTAAAGAGTTTCTTCAAGGCAAATGAAAAAAGGATTGAAACAAAAAAACAACCCACTAACTGGGAAAAAATATTTGCAAGTCATATATCTGACAAAGGCTTAATATCCATAATATATAAAGAACTCTCACAACTCAACAACAAAACATCAAACAACCCAATCAAAAAATGGGCTGGAGACATGAACAGACATTTCTCCAAAGAAGATATACTGATGGCCAATAGGCACATGAAAAGATGCTCATCATTGCTGATCATCAGGGAAATGCAAATCAAAACTACACTAAGATATCACCTTACACCCGTTAGAATGACAAAAATATCTAAAACTAATAGCAACAAATGTTGGAGAGGTTGCGGAGAAAAAGGAACCCTCATACACTGCTGGTGGGAATGCAAACTGGTGCAGCCACTATGGAAAACAGTATGGAGATTCCTCAAAAAATTAAAAATAGAACTACCATATGATCCAGCCATCCCACTACTGGGTATTTATCCAAAGAGCTTGAAGTCAGCAATCCCAAAAGTCCTATGCACCCCAATGTTTATTGCAGCATTATTTACAATAGCCAAGACAAAGCAACCTAAGTGCCCAGGAACAGACGAATGGATAAAGAAGATGTGGTACATATATACAATGGAATACTGCTCAGCTGTAAAACAGAACAAAATCATTCCATTTGCAATAACATGGATGGACCTTGAGGGAATTATGTTAAGTGAAATAAGCCAGCGAGAGAAGGATAATCTGCGTATGACTGCACTCATATGAGGAATTCAAAATTATGGACTAAGAACAGTTTAGTGGATACCAGGGGAAAGGTGGGGTGGGT